>NW_027500294.1:0-71157 GCF_021521415.1 Bidens hawaiensis
GTTTAATATATATTAATCCTGTTGTACATTTTATTTATTATTTTATTAATTTTGTTCGGTTTTTAAGTAAGATTTGTATACTACTAACATGATTTTATGTTTTAGGTTTCGGGTTTTAATTTCGGTGAAAAGAAGGCGAAAAAAGAGCAAAAACAAGCCAAACCGGAGAACCGAAGGATCAGGAAACGAACTGGACCGGACCAGGAAGAGAACCGGACCAGCTAGGCCGGCCCCCCCTTAAAATACCGGAGCGCCGCGTGTGTGGGGAGGGTCAAGCCCGCCGCGCAGCGCTATGGGGCCTATTTCCAGAATATTCAAACACAGAGTAGGCATACGTAAACATACTTAGTTGATAACGACTAAATAACATCGCCAATTATTGGCCATACAATAATAATATATACAAACATACGTACAAACATACAATACATCATCCCAAGGCCTACCCGATACAAGTAAGCCCATACAAAATAATTTAAACGGTTCATCAAGCAAAATCGCCTAGGTGTGCATGCTAGCCCAAAAAACTTAAAAAGAGTAAAAACGGGTTCATCAAGAAAAAGTGCTTTAAAAGTACAAATTCACTACTGACTTGATCATACACGCTGTTAGTCATATGGGGTCCCCGTGCTCGCGTCTCATTACCATTAAGAAACGGACCACACGGGACACGTCATATGTAAGCCTACAGATGAATTCGTGCATACTTACCCTATGGAGATGGGCTTCGGGGTGTTGTTTGATAACGGGGGTTATGTCATGTAGTGGGGAACACTAGCTAGTTATTTGAATAATTGAACCTTAATCTTATCTAATGGCTGCTTGGTATACTTTGATGTTTAAATTTAGGTGGATATAAACAATATCCTTGATCTTCTTAGCTGTTCATGATAAATGTGCAACAATGTTTTAATCTGCTAACTATGAGGTTTAAGTCAAGTTGGGGTGGTTTGATCCGGTAAAAATCTAAAATAAAACGGGGTCTTGACTGTGGGTTCCACTAGATTATATACAAAATAATAATAATAATAATAATATTAATTATAATAATAATAATAATAATAATAGTTGGATCTTACTTGTCCCGGTAAAGACAAAGGGCATGGGTTTAAATGGACAACTATATCGGTGATCGCAGTTTTTGCGTTGTTCTAAATTTTAAGATAACCTATATGTTTGTAATACTGTTTTTCTCCGATTCTGATCCCATTGCAATGAGACTTTTTCAGGGACGAAAAAAAGATTAAGTGTGGGGATATATGATATAAAATTTAATATATATTAATCCTGTGTACATTTTATTTATTATTTTATTAGTTTTGTTCAGTTTTAAGTAATTTCGGTGAAAATAGGGCGAAAAAAAGAGCAAAAACAAGCCGAACCGGAGAACCTAAGGATCAGGAAACGAACAGGACCAGACCAGGAAGAGAACCGGACCGGCTAGGCCAGCCCCCCCTCAAAATACCGGGAGCGCTGCGCTGGTGGGGAGGGCCAAGCCCTATGGGCCTATTTCCAGAATATTCCAATGGACTTTCGTATTTTGAGCTGCCTGTTGCCTATTTAAAGACCCCTAAACTCACCCTTAAGCATACCCTGAAGTTCCAGATGAATTTGGTGAGTGGAGGCATCCGAGACGAGTTTTTGGCAGCTTTGGAGTCGAAGAATCAGCTGGTGTTGCGCGTATTAGTTGAAGACGAAGAACACGGGTTTTATCTTTTGTTTCTTTCTTTTTTGTTATTTTACCGCCATGAATTCTTATTTTCTTGTTTTGTTTAAACCTAAGATGCTAGGCTAAATTTGCATGAACTATCTAGGCTTAAGATGAACCTACTTTAATATTTTGATTTGACTTTGGGATTGTTTATCGTTATGGTTTAGTAAAAGATTTATCTATAATTAGTTGATGCGTGATGGATGCTTAGCGATTGTTTGATGAGTTTTATTCCATAGTTTTCCTTGATTATTGTTTGTCATATGATAGGATTGCTATTAGGTCAATTACTTTGTGTTTTTGTTTATTTTATGATTGAAGTCATGATAAGGTCATAGGAATAATATTGTCAAATAAACCTAAGTGTGCTGCTAACCTAAAATCTGTAAAGTGCTAGGTTATTGATAGATCTTTATTATTTAATCTTGTTAGATTTAGTTCTTCGTAAGCAGTCCATCTAGGGTTAATTATTTACTATTGTCTATTGAATCGATTAAAATATAGTAAATTGCCTATGATTTCCGCGCTGTGAGGTAGGGTTTCGTTATACAGGAACTAAGTCTTAATTAATTAGGTGACCGTAAGGGGAACTTGATTTTTAATACTGGTGTGATGAGTTAAAACTTGTTAGAATTCCATAGGTGTCTATTGAAAAGGGTCAGGGGTGTCCTGTTCGGGTTTTCTTATATGTTTTTATTTTACGATCCCAGTTCCATAACTAAACATTTTCCCGGGTTAATTCATTACTGAAATTTAGGGGATTCTAGCCTAGGTAGTTTTCTCATCATCATCTTATTTTCATAACAAACTTTGCGTTTGTTTAAATTACTTGTTTTCTTAATTAGTTTTTAATTATAGTATTAAATTAGTATTTTAAATAAAAACCCCAAACAAATATAAATTAATAAGTCGTGTTTGTAGTCGAGTCTAATTAGCTAATAGACGTAATTTAGAGAGTCTCGTGGGTTCGATATCCGGGACTTACTTAGCTTTACTAGAGTCGATCGGTTCACTTGCCGGTTAGTAGTTTAGTTGAGTTTTAGAGAGTCTAGAGTATTACTTAGTGTTTATTTTTAGTTAATTTAGTTGATAATTATTAAACTACTTTTAGCACATAAAAAAGCATTGATTGTAAATGATGGAATTGATAATTATTAAACTAATTTAGTTAATGTTTTCTTTATTTATAATATTAATCGGTCTATGAGAGGGAAGTCCATAACCTCCAGCCTCCACGAACATGGTCATCTCAAACATCACCATATCAGTCCAACACTCACGAACATACCATCTCACAAACAAACTTACACGTTTTCTACATTTCCATATCAGCTTCTAAATTTATTTCTCATAACCAATTTCTTTGTTAACCAATTTATATATCATGACTATATTAGATTATTAGAATTTAATATTAGATAAAGTTTGCAAATTCTTGATTGCTATATTTTATTGAATTGATATTACTATCCATAATTTTTAAATATAAAAGAATCATAAATAAAATTAAGAAAAATTAATATATTAAAAGAATAAGTTGTCAAATGTGGATTGTATGGGTACTGTTTACATTCGCCATTTAAAATAGGGGATGTGAACAGTACCCATACTACCCAGATTTGACCACTTATTCTTTTAAAATAGGGGATGTTCACAGTACCCATACTATCCAGATTTGACCACTTATTCTTTTAATATATTAATGTTTCTTAATTTTATTTGTGATTATTTTATATTAAAAAAATATGCCTAGTAATATACTAATATCAATATGTTTTTACTTTTATTATTAAAAATTTTAATAATTAGTATTATTAGTAAATATTAATTAGTACATTAATATACATTTATTAATAAATATAAAAATTTAGTTTCAACAATTGGATATGTTTTTTTTATAATATTGAGTTCTGCCATTTGTAATGGCAAGTGTTGTCTGGACATCCGCCATTCCAAATGGTAAGTGTGAACAGTAACCGCACTACTAAATCTCATTTCTTCAAATTATAAATAGAGTCAAAATCAATAAGATATACCACAACTATAACCCACAATGCTTCCTCATACTTGCTCAATTTCATGTAGTGATTTCAATACTACACTATGTCCGCCCCAAAAACCACCTTATTATGATTTCCTCTCATTTCATTGTTTGAATAGGTGACCTCGAAAATAGGATATGTGCCCTCTGGGTGGAGACGGAAAGCGACAGCTGACCATACGGGTCATGGCAAACAATAGCTTCTTTTCAACATACAAGTTGCATGGATCTTTTAAGAGGTTTTTCTTTATTCAATAATTTTGAAGCTGGTGAGCCACAAGCACACCAATACAATCACACACAATCTCCAAAATTTGGAGCTCGGTATTTCAAGTTACACTAGTTTAGAAAACCCGTCTTGTGAACAAGATGATAATAATAATGATGGGGGTTTTGATGACTCAGAAGGTTAGAATTTTCAAATGTGTGTGTGTTTGTATATATATATATATATTGAAGGTGCTTTGTTATATATATTATGTATTTTATTATTTCCTTGAAGGTTACACATCTGAAGAAACTGGAAGAAAGTGAAGTCACCCCGGAAGATGTTGGATTCCGAAGACGATGTTGCTGTCCCCTCCATCATCAGAGCATTACCATTCCGATATTTATAATGGATTTTTCCCAACAACCAGTTGAGTTTTCTGACCGTGTTGAAGAGTTAGAAGATTATCAGCTTTTTGATTTTAATGATGACGATGACATTGTTCTTTGGAATGATGATATGAAGGACATCCATTTGGGTATGTCATTTAAATCCAAGGACGACGTTATGTCAGCAGTCCGTAGGTGGAACGTTGAAAAGCACAGAGAGATCTACGTGTCTGATAGCAAGCCAACCTTTTGGAAAGCAAAATGTCGCACATTAAAGCCAAACAAAGATGACACTTCTATCCAGCCCCTCCAACATGCCGTTGGGCTGTAACCGCCTCCAAAAGAAGAAATAACAACTTGTGGAGAATAAATGTATGGACACCTGCACATAGTTGCTACTCCACAATAGAGCACAACAATAACCGCTCATTAAGTTCCAAATATGTTGCTTCACATATCCTGTCGCAAGTTCGTGAAGATGTAACTTTTAAAGCAAAACAGATACAAATTTATATCAAGGAGAAGTTGAACGTTGATATTACTTATTCTAAAGCGTGGAGTGCACGAGGAAAAGCGATAGATAGTATCTACGGTACTTGGGACAGTAACTTCGAAGAGTTACCCAAGTACCTTGCAGCATTACAACTCGCAAACCCAAGTACTGTTGTACAATGGTTACATCATTTGCACGGGTCATCAGAATGTGCAGTATTCAAATACGTTTTTCTGGGAGTTTGGGGCGAGTATTAAAGCTTTTCACTATTGCCAGCCCGTTATCTCCGTAGACAGGACTCATCTAAAAGGTCCATATCGGGGTAAGTTGTTGATTGCAGTTACGAAAAATGCAAACAATCACATACTGCCGATGGCGTATGCAATTTTTGATAAAAAACAAATGAAAGTTGGATGTGGTTTTTCCAACAGTTACGGGAGCACATCGTAAATGACAATATGGGTGGCCTCTGTGTTATCTCCGATAGACATAAAGGAATCATTAACGCGTTGGAGACTTTAGAGGAGTGGAAAGAGCCTAATGCTTACCATCGTTTTTGTCTTCGTCATATTAGAAGCAACTTGGTGCAAAAATTCAAAAGCGTAACCGTGAAGAGGTTATGTTGGGTAATTGGTAGCACAACGCATCACAGAAAGTACTTGCATTCGATTAGGCAAATGAAGACTATCAATCAAAAAGCTTGAGATTACTTAAATTCCATTGATAAAAGTAAATGGACTGTGGTCCATGATAAGAATAATCGTCGGTGGGGTAACCTAACTACAAACATCTCTGAAAGCTTAAATAACGTCCTACGTTTTGCTAGATTGTTGCCTATAAAGGCATGCATTGAGTACACGTTTAATAGAGATGTAGGCCAGTATGTAATGCATACTCAGATTGCATGGGGTTGCAATACAGCGTTACCCCCTCACTTATGGGGTTTGTTCAATGCACGTGATCAAAGATCACGAGAACATACAGTGTTTCTTTTTGATGTCACAGAGAGGCGGTATCGAGTTGATCCAAGGCTTCAAACAATCGATGAAGGTGGCAATGAATATGCGGTTGAGTATAAGAAACGAAAATGCACATGTGGTAAGTGGCAACTAAATAGATTTCCGTGTTCCCACGCCATTGCAGTTTACCACTGGAGACGTGAACAAACTCACCATGTTGTTGATTTTCGATTCCACACTACAACATACCGTTAACAATATGAAGGCCACTGGTACCCCGTTGGACACCGTGATTATTGGAGGGACCCGAGTTAGAGAATTCGAGGTGGCTCGTCCAAAATTACCGTGCACCGAGGCACGAGACGTGCCAGAAGAATTCACAATGAGATGGACGACCATTATGATGACGAACCTAGAGTTCGTAAATGTGGCGTATGCAGAGAAGTCAGTCCCAATAAAAATAGTTGTCCCAATCTTTATCAGTGACATGAGCTTGTGGTATTCTAAAATAGCTTTATTGTATGTCTTAATTATTGTGTATGTTTCAATTATTGTGTAAAATCTCATTTCTCATAAACAAGTTTGCTTATTGTATGTTTATGTTATCGTGTAAATATATGCTTTATTTTTTACGTTTTTATTTACTAAAGAATAGACGGTCAGTGTAATATACGCTTTATACGTACTAATTAAATGTGTTTAAGCCTTATGCATCCTTTTATATCCAAGCTAACATAAGGTAACAGATTATAATACACCAACTTATAATTAATTAAAAAGATATAATATATACACTAAAAATGCAAACTAACATTAGAAATTCAAATAAAATACATAACTAAATCGGTAAGATGTAATCAATGATGTTGATGGTGTTTTCCTTTATAACTACCACAATCAGGTGGCACACCGGCGTTTGGACGTGTTGTCCTTCTTGAGACATTCTACTCATTAGGCGGTTGTACTTCATGAGTTGCTCTCGGTTCACCTCCTGTTAAGTTTTGAGATTCATGATGAAAATAATTGCTCCAACCTGATGATTCCAAGTTCAATGGCACCGGCGAAATGTTTAATTAATTTGGTCGTTGCTCATCTTGAGGAGTCAAAATGTAATCTACAGGTTGAGAATTTTGGGACAAATTTAACATTAATGAAGAATCATGCCTATGTGTTGATGATCCTTGACTATCATTTTGTGCACCCGAATAAAATGCATGTGTGAGTGGGCTAATTGACGATTGTCCCGGATCCTAGCTTACCCACGGTGCCCTTACCTCGCCATCTTGTGCACCCGAATAAAGTGCATGTGTGATTGGGCTAATTGACGATTTTCCCGGATCCAGGCTTACCCACGGTGCCCATCCCTCGCGATTTTGGGCGGCGGAGGAACCGACATCATTATCTTGACCATGTCGTCCCCTACGTCGCCTACACCCCCTAGGCAAATGTTGCGGTATAGTTTCATCTGAACCTAGGTCAACCGGCCCCGTCTGAAGCTGGGAAGAATAGTATAAGCTATTGGGTTCATTAACCATACACATTACTTGATCCGTGGTATTCCGAATCAAATGGAATTGTTGTGAATATGGTGGTGCAGCCATGCGCATGTAGTCACCGACTTCTTGGTATATTGTAGTAAGCCCGTCAACCTATAAAAAACAAAAATTATAAATTTCTTATCATGCATAAAAAACAATATGGTAAATAGAATCAAGTGCACAAACCATAGTGTTGAATCTTGTTCCGTCATCTTGAAATTGTGGTGGCGGGACCTCATTAGTGGTTGGAGGAATAAGATATAGAACTGTACGATCCTTATACCATTGCATGTAATCTGGCGCTACCGTAGATGTAGATGTTTCCGATCCCTCTACCACGTAATCTTCACGTGTGACCCATTGGGACACATACAATGCATGGTAAGCCAACCAATCATTGTAGGACTTCCCGGAACGAGTTGTTTTATACAACCTTTGGTGCTCCTCCTTTTCAATCTGTGTATGTTCTGGGATTTGTTGAGTCATGGAAAATTGTCTTAAAACTCGTTGTGGACAATGAAATTCAACAACTTCCCAATAAATAACAGGCATTGGCACCTCCAACTTGCAATGGCACTAGTGCACATCTCTGGTAGCATGTCCATCTCCTCATCATAAGGGGTCCAGTTAAACTGAAAAAAAATAGGTTAAACAAACGGTTTATATCGTTTTTTGTATACATGGTAGTTATTATTGTTTATCTGCTTAATTAAATGGGATTAATTGGTGGGATGCTCTACCAACATGCCATAACTGACAAAACATGCAGAGGGGCTTATGTTGAATATGCGAGAACCTGAACGACCGATGTAAAATGAATAATTAAAATATAGATGCATGTGTTAGAGCATCCACATTGTAACAGATGAGCAAGAACTCTCATTGATTTGTAACAACAATCATTTCCATTGCAGTGATTGCACTATGTAACAGATGACCCATAATTTTGCCTCTATGTAATATTGCCTCTATGTAATCGAACCACACATTTAAATTGCTATAGAACTCTTATAAACAACATAATACCTTAAGATAAATATCATGAAGACTATCACACACACACACACACATATATGTATCAATGGTTTGGTTCCTTTATGCCGCACATCATAACCAAAACCGAACCGTAATGTTCGGTTCGGTTAATTTAACTTGGTCAGGGTTCAGTTAATTCGGTTATTTGCTTACTCCTACTTGCAGCGAAAGGATTTGTTAAAATCCTTGTGTGATTAAATTTCTTATTTTTATTTCGGTACCGTTACGAACGTCAACTGAATCGATCAAATTCGCGTCGACCTCACCTTTTCAATGCTCGGACCGACAACACTCGGGTTTAATTTTGCCGACCGAATATTTTATTTCTTTTATTTTTTTTGTTTTAATAGGTACCGTAACGAACATTATGTAATTTATTTATTTTTTTGTTTTTTAAATACCATTATTAGTACAATTGGCTGAATTCGCATCCGTTCGCGGGCGCAATTCGTCGGTTAATTATTTTTTATAGTTCGTTGCGGTTTTTCTTTGTTTTTCAGCGCCATCACCTTCGATGCCGACTGAATTCGCTTCGGTGCTTGCTGTGGGTTTTGTTGCTGAACTTATTTTTTTTTTAGTTTCGGTGTCATAAACCGATAGTCACCGAATTGGTGTCGGACGCCACTGCAATGTGCGGTTTTTTATTAGCCCGGCGCAACGCGCCGCAACACCTAGTTGTATACATTAAAATAGATTAATTACGCCGGCATCTCGGAGAGTAGATAGCTGAGACCGCTGGGCAAGCACCGAGTGTGAGGCTACGTCCTTGTACCTGTGACTCCCTAGCCACCTTCAAACATACAACCTCATGTGTTAGGAGTAACCCGACTAAAAGGTTAAACTTTGCATATTATGTATATTGGCAACTCATGAAAGTATTATTGAACCCGATTTTATAAAAAAAAACCGGTTTTAAGCATCTGCAACCAGCCAGCGTAGGCCCGCTTTGAAGATTTTTACCTTTAACCGGTTTGAACCCGACTATTTGGAACCAGTTTGAAATAACCAGTTTCGGGTTGGTCGGGTCGGGTTTGTCGGGTTACACTATATTTTGAGGTTAAAAACGAATATGAAAATGTCATTTTTGAATTGTTCGGTTTCGAGCCATGGGTGGTTAAATAACCAAGCTTATTTAAAGAAACAAAAAACAAACACCTGTATGTAATTTGAAACAAAAAGAGTCACATTCGATTGTTTGCTGTGTTTACAAATAAACTAGTAAGAAGTCGCATTCGATTTTCACCTCAATATATTGAGCAACCTGACCCGATTAACCCAACCCGGTTAAAATGAAGCCCGATCGGTTTGACCCGATGAACACCTATAACACAGTGTATATGAACAAAATAGTTCATGCAAAGAAGAATAAGTTCATGTAAAGGTTCTGCCACTTAATTACTTGGGGGGGCACTTAATCAAAACATGGTTTTGAAACATATAATTAGCTCATAACAAGTATTAAAAGATATTAAATTGACATACCTAGCTCCATATGCTTTCGTATAATCGTTGGGCAATTGATGCTCCATCCTCGGTGCTAAACACCCGATCCTAGTCCAAGCCCACAATTGTAAAAGATAGATCGGACTACATATCTCAGTAGATGATGGGTTTGTTGCTTTAGATAAGTTTCTGTAGAGGCATGCTAGCACAGCACTGCCCCAACTCAATTGTCCACATTCGTTTAAATCAACTAGGTGATTTAGAAAATGAAGAGAAACTGTATGGGTTGTGCTATCAGCAAACAAAGTCGTGCCACATAAAAAAAGAATTATACACCGTGCACGCCGTTGGCATTGTAAATCAGTCGCCTCTGGCCCTAACGTTGTCAAACTTTCTTGTAAAAGAGTTCCGGTCTTTATACAATTACCCGAAAAATCCTTATTTAAAAGTCTAAGTCCTAATAACTGTTGGCATCGATAGGAGCGTTGTTCTACTTGTAACGGTGCTTCCTTACCCGACACAACCACACCATCTACCGGTAACCCAAATAAGACAGTAACGCCTTGTAACGTCACCGTTGCTTCACCGAATGGTAGATGGAAAGTATTTGTCTCGGGTCTCCACCTCTCAACCAATGTGGTTATCAATCCGTGGTTATACCCGCAATCCAACACACCACTAAACCCGGCTAGACGTATGTAATGTTTAACGCCGTCAGGGAGTGCATTTCCACTAAAGTGTGACCAAAATGTCTGATTACCGCGTCTAGGTCGTAACTATCTAAAGTCCCTTTAAACTGAGAAAATGCGCGATGGTCTTTTTTAAGAAACAAAAGTTCATCATTTCTTGGACCAGGATGTAAATTAAGGCTCATTAATTGTATCTGTATCTGGTATGAGTTAGTGGCTTACTAGGCAGAGGGGCAACGTACCTGTTTACTCAACAGAGATACCGGATTCAAGGGCAATCGGCGGTTGGCAATGAGATGGCTGCTAGCGGTGGTAGGTCGGCAATCGGCGGTGGTAGGTTTATGTGTTATAACACTCTGGAACTGAAATATGATAATTGTTTTTGTTTTTGTTTTGTGTGAGTTATCTTCTTGGTGTTTTTAATCAACTGACTTGCTACAAGTTTTTTTAGCTATTCTTTTATCAGTTTTTTATTATCTATTTATGTGTAAAAGTTTTATTTTTTTTTAAATATGATAATTGTTTTTAGGTTTAGTTTCATACTTGCAATAAACCTAACTAATATCTGTGTTTTTTTTAATATGTTAACTTGACAATTAGTTTTTGGGTTTAGTTTCGGTATCATTACAAACGTAACCGATACCGCTTGAATTCACATCGACTCGCTGCTGCAATGTCTGTCTTTTACCAACCGAATAAGCGTCGTTTTAAATATGCTATTTTTTGGTATCATAGACTATACGAGTTTCAATACTATTTTGGGCATATATTAATTTACTTTTAGGGTTAAATGCATATACCGGCACGAACCTAATCGATGGCGACCAAATTCGTGTAAGTTTGATTATAAGTTGTATGTGTTCTGATATTCTTTTGAGTCTTTATAAAATTAATTTTTATTTAATCTTTGTAACAAACTTAAACAATACCAACTGAATTCGTGTCCCGCTGCCGCAACGTGGCAGGTTTGCCACCTAGTTATATACTATAGATAAATAAATATTGGATGTTTATTTTTCGGGTGTCATCTTTATTCAATAATAAAACATGACGAAAACCGACCAAATTCCTATAGACTCGTTGCCTCAACGTCCGGAATTGACAACGGTTAACCAGCGCTTAAGTAAGGATGAGGTAATATTTATTTTTTGGGTGTCATCTTTATTCAATAATAAGCTACATATACTTTGATAAATAATAATAATAATAATAATAATAATAATAATAATATCGGGTATGAAATAAAGTAGAGAATAATAATAAAGGTTTAAAATTGAGTACTCAGATATCTTCGTATGCTTTGTAAACGTTTTCTAGATTATGGAAGTTTGACCTTTGAATTTCAATAACCCAATAACATTAAAGGTTTAAAATTGGGATACAAGTTTTTTAAGCACAACGATACAAATAATGAAACATCCTAGTATGGACGAGGTAAACAACGTCAAAATTAAAATTTATCAGCCATAAATCACCGGTATAACACACATGCATTTTTAAAATCTCTTGTTGGATTAAAAGGTTTACCCGTGACTAGGTGTTCCATTAGCATACAGATGTAGAGCCCTTCGTTACCAACCACGTCATGGTAGGGCTTCACATAATCTTTATTCATTTCGGCCAATATACATCTTTCTGGATGACCAGTCTTTTTCCAGTACCTGATGTTCACCAACAAAGCTGTGAAGTATACTTTAATTTTCGTAATAATAGGGTGAACCAAATGTCTATAATTAGTGCCATCTACATTTTCAGCGCAGTACATAATCAATTCTTGTGTCTGAAGCTCAACACGAACTAGTATCCATTTGTTATTTCCATAAAAAACGGAAAAAAGACCTTATCTACCTCCAGGAAAGAAGGAAAAGGGTTGAACTTTCCGTTAGCATAGGTAACGGCATTCTTGCTACACGAGTCCACCAGGTCATTGTAAAACTGAGGCGGTAGAATCGTCCAACACATGACTGACGACTATTTTTCTTGTAGTTGTCTACGTCTCCAATTCATCATTCTACCAACCCAACCTTGAATATGTTATAACATAATAATATTAATAAAGTAAGTACTTCTTCATGTTAAAAAAAATAGAATAAACTAAAGTTATACAACTCATACAGTTTCTGTGAGGTAACCCTAACCGAGAGCACCGAGTAAAGTTCCCCAAAACCGTTTGTCAAGTTGTAATGGCGTAAAGAAAACAGTTGAATAACAGAACAGGGCGTCCCCGTTATTGTAGAATTCGACGACATCTATTGACCAGTTATTCGACTCATCATCTGGAATCGCCCATGTGTGTAAAGTACTTTGGTGAGTACTTTGTCTTTGTGGCATATGTTCATGGCCTTGTGTGCATTGCGGCCGGTTTTGATCTTCGGTTACAGTTTGGTCGAGCGTCTGGTAAGACGAAGATCCAGAGTGACTCTTTCGACGCCTCCATTTGTTACCTATCCAACTTGATGTTTTTTCAATTGGTTGAGAATTGTATCGGTTAGCCATTTTTATTTGATTAAAGTTATAGGAGAAGATGAAGTGGATGGAAAAATGGAAGGGGATGTGGATGGTGTCTGGTGAGTTAAAATAATGTGGATGCTATATATAGGCAATGTATAGTAATGTGGATTCTAAAAAAAAGTTTCTTTTTGACATTTTTGAAGATGTTTTTTTTAAAATAGTAGGTTTAGTATTAAAAAAGTGGCTTTTAGGTACCTGACAAGGGAACAAATGAGATTTAGGTGTCCAGCCATCTAAGATGGCTGGATTGAATTCTTCTCTCCTAGTGGCAGTCCACGTAGGCGACAATGTATAAATGTTTGGTGACTGGATCAGCCATCATATGGCTAGATCCAACTTTATTCCATGTGGCATTACCATACAAGAAAAGTCATTTGAGATAGCCGAATTCATTTCCAATCATCATAACTCGTGAGTTATTTTTAAAGATGACACATGACCAAGGGCAGATCTATGTATAAAGGTGCAGGTTCACAGGAACTGAGTTTCGGCTTTTATATATAGCATCCATATAAAAAAACATGGTAAAAATGCAACATATATCAATAAATAATTACAACCGAACTTTTTGAAAAAAACATTTGTTTTTTTTTTGACAGTTTTGAAGATCCCAAACCGCCCACTTTGACCATCTACAATATCCTGCTACGAAACTCATTTCGGACATGGTCAGTTTCTTTGCGAAGCACATACATGATAAATGTCGGTCAAGAAAAAAACACGGTACAAATACAAAGTGTATCAACAAATAATTACAACCAAACTTTAAAAAAAAAACATTTTTTCTCTATTTTGACAGTTTTGAAGATCCCAAACACTCTACTTTGACCATATACTATTATCCTGCAACAAACCTCATTTCGGACACGGTCAGTTTCTTTGCGAAGCACATACGTGATAAATGCCGGTCAAGAAAAAAGCATGGTACAAATACAACGTATGTCAACAAATAATTACAACCAAAGTTTCTGAAAAAAAAAACATTTTTTTCTCTTTTTTTTGGCAGTTTTGAAGATCTCAAACCGCCCACTTTGACCATCTACAATATCCTGCTATGAACCTCGTTTTGGACACGGTCAGTTTCTTTGCGAAGCACATACGTGATAAATGCCGGTCGAGAAAAAAAACATGGTACAAATATAACGTATGTCAACAAATAATTACAGCCAAAGTTTATGAAAAAAACATTTTTTTCTCTTTTTTTGGCAGTTTTGAAGATCTCAAACCGCCCACTTTGACCATCTACAATATCCTACTACAAACCTCGTTTTGGACACGGTCAGTTTTTTTGGGAAGCACATACGTGATAAATGCCGGTCAAGAAAAAAACATGGTACAAATACAACGTATGTCAACAAATAATTACAACAAAACTTTGTGAAAACAAACATTTTTTTCTCTCTTTTTTTTTTGGCAGTTTTGAAGATCTCAAACCGCCCACTTTGACCACCTACAAGATCCTCCTCCGAACCTCGTGTCCACTTTGACCACCTACAAGATCCTCCTCTGAACCTCGTTTTGGACACGGTAAAAATTTAAAGCATAATTAAATTCAACATTCAACCTAAACTAATTCAACATGAAAACATGGTAAAAATACATAATTAAATATGAAAAAAACGTAATTGGATCACTCAAAACATAAATTCAACATTCAGCCTAAACTAAACATAAAATGCAATTAAACATTAATAGGTAAACATAAAACATTATTGCATCACTCATTTTGGCCCCCACGAGAAGTAATCCCAAGAGTCATCAGAGTCATATCCTGGATCATAAAAGGGGTCGGGTTCAAAGTCATAACGATCTGGTACTGATTGAGTTGGGGATGGGAGGGGGAGTGTAGCGGTGGTTCGTATTCCGATCCGGGGTCAGTTTCGTACCCTTCCGCCCATCTGGTACTTCTTGTGTAGGACGAAGAGGAGGAGGAGGAGTGTGGTCTTCGTGTGGATACTCGTCTAACAGTGGCTAGTTATCATCCTCACCATAGTTACCTAATTCGCGGTTCGATCCGGTACGGGTTCGCGGTTCGGGTACACAATTCGCCAAATATAACGTATTCGGTATAGAGGGGGGTAGGCTCATTTTGGTACGAACCGGTACGGTGTACCATGTAGTTCGGTTTGATATACCCAAGTAAAAAAATAACTATTTATAATTCATGTATAATTGTATATATATCATGTTAATTTTATAACTTTTATGTATAGACTATAAGTTTTAAGGATCAAATGTAAACTAGCGAAAATAGAGGGAGTTAATTGTTAATAAACACAAACTAATTTTACTATTTTTATTGTTTTTATGTAAACATTTATAAACTTTTAAGGTCTAAATGTAAACTGGTGAAAGCTTAAGGGGGAATAAATGTCAAATTAACCAAACTTTTTAAACCTATAACAATACCACCCACATTCTTAACTTCATATACGCCGCCGTTTCCAATTTCCTCCTTTTCCAGCGAAAATGGCAGCACTGCTATCAAAAATTGACATAGCGTGCCAGAGCGAATTGGAACACCGAATTCGTTTGTTTGGTACGCCGTACCGGAGCGAACTGGAACGTAGTGAATTTCGTTTGGTTTCATGTAAGGCCCCGAACCCGGTAGCCTTACTTTAGCGTCGGATTTACTCATAAACACAGTTCTTACAAATCAGAGTTCATTAAAACTTTCGCGGAATATAAAAACTTTCATAAAACATTTCATAACAAAACACTTCTTGTCTTAAAATATCATTTTGTCTTTCAAAATAAACGAAACATTAAACTTAAACGTCTTGAGTCTTCCGATGCCAGCCTCTTATTCAGTGCCACGTGTCTCCTCAAGCGAGCTGCCTCATCCTACTCACCTGCGTGCATACTAAAAGTCAGCTACGCTGAGTGAGTTCTAGTTAATCATACACTATACAATACACATAAACTTATATTCTTACATTCATACTTTCATACTTTCATACTTTCTTTTGTATTAACTTACTTTCATACTTTCTTTTGTATTAACTTACTTTCATATCTTACGTTATAAAGAGCATTACGCCCTACATTCCTCGAGTATTATTAGGGCTCGGTACCCTCCTTCCTCGAGTATTATTAGGGCTTGGTACCCTCTTTCCTCGAATATTAGTAGGGTTCGGTTCCCTAGTTCTCGAATATTAGCAGGGTTCGATTCCCTCTTCGTTACCATACAACCATACATCATACCTCGAGTATTATTAGGGCTCGGTACCCTCTTTCCTCGAGTATTATTAGGGCTCGGTACCCTCTTTCCTCGAATATTAGTAGGGTTCGGTTCCCTAGTTCTCGAATATTAGTAGGGTTCGATTCCCTCTTCGTTACCATACAACCATACATCATACCTCGAGTATTATTAGGGCTCGGTACCCTCTTTCCTCGAGTATTATTAGGGCTCGGTACCCTCTTTCCTCGAATATTAGTAGGGTTCGGTTCACTAGTTCTCGAATATTAGTAGGGTTCGATTCCCTCTTCGTTACCATACAACCATACATCATACCTCGAGTATTATTAGGGCTCGGTACCCTCTTTCCTCGAGTATTATTAGGGCTCGGTACCCTCTTTCCTCGAATATTAGTAGGGTTCGGTTCCCTAGTTCTCGAATATTAGTAGGGTTCGATTCCCTCTTCGTTACCATACAACCATACATCATACCTCGAGTATTATTAGGGCCCGGTACCCTCTTCGTAACCATACAACCATCATTTCCTTCTTTTATTAACTTTATCACATTCATACACATAATCATACATATCCTACTTACCTTATACTTAGCGTTACAACCTGACAGTACATGCAATATCCGAAGATCGTTCACGTACCATCAAGCAATCGTTCATACATATCACATCATTCACATAAGGCATACACTTATCTCTTAGGATAAGCGTATTAACAAACATATCGAGTATGCACACAGCCCCGAAAACATAACACATAAATGGGGCTAGAACTCACCTGAACTCTGCTTCTTCCTCCGATAGTTGTAAATCCCTTCTTTAACTGAGCTCGGCTGACTGTATAAGTTACACGTATCAATACTCGCCTGATTTAATCTGGTGGCCTAGTATTAGCTTACTTTTACTTATCGTTTTTAATTTATTTTCTAATCGAACTTGACTTTAGGCGAAGTTAAACCTTAGGCGAACTTAGCTTTAGGCGAAGTTAAACCTTAGGCGAACTTAGCTTTGCAGGCGAAGTTGTCATCAGGCGAACTTAGCTTTGCAGGCGAAGTTGTCATCAGGCGAACTTAGCTTTGCAGCGAAGTTGTCATCAGGCGAACTTAGCTTTGCAGGCGAAGTTCATCAGGCGAACTTAGCTTGCAGGCGAAGTTGTCATCAGGCGAACTTAGCTTTGCAGCGAAGTTGTCATCAGGCGAACTTAGCTTTGCAGGCGAAGTTCATTAGGCGAACTTAGCTTGCAGGCGAAGTTGTCATCAGGCGAACTTAGCTTTGCAGCGAAGTTGTCATCATGCGAACTTAGCTTTGCAGGCGAAGTTCATCAGGCGAACTTAGCTTGCAGGCGAAGTTGTCCAGCTGCAGGTACTGTTCGTCCTTAAATCCCTTAATCGTCTTCGTTTCTTAACCAAATAACTCGATTTAGGTATCCACGGAATCGTCTGACCAGCGCCTACAAACCCCAACCATCAAATCGACCTAACATCGATGTTTAAAGGGTGCGATTTAGGCATATAGGTTACGGGTTCTTTTATCAATCGATTAACCCATCAAATCATATCCATTTTCAGTAAGTTTAGCTTTGTTGGATTCGTTTTTACCATACAAACACAGATCTATCATTTCTATACTAATCCAAACCTAAACGAACAAGTTCTCGATATAAACGTACCGTAAATGAGTCGAACTACGAACACGAGCTGGTCTTGTTGCTTTGGTTCGTCACGACGATCTAGCACCAACGAGCTCGGGTCCTCGCCTTTGGATCTTGGTTCGGGTTGTGTGTGTTTTGGAGTGTGTAGAGATTAGGATGGATAAATGGATGGAATGGAAAGGATTGGGGTTTAAGGGGGTATTTATACTCCTTTAAGCCCATGGACCGAAGGCCCATTTTTCCTTTTGGTCCATATCTAATCCCATCTAATTATCCTACTAAGTCTTCATATTTTGCTATTATTATTATCGTTCCACTAACTCGTTTATTTCACCCGACAAAATAATATAATAAATATTACTTTAGAAATTTCAGGATGTTACATTTCCTCCACTTGAACAATCAAATCGTGAGTTTGTTGACGAAGACAATGAACTAGAAAGGCCTTTTGAAGGGTTCGATTTTGAAGAATATCTCGATGAAATACAATTTCAAGCTTATCGAGAGTTATTGGAAAGTCAAGAGTACAATTCTGAAGCAGAAGACCTTAGCTCTTAGTAGGTTATTAAAGTACTTTTAAGTAGTGTTTATTCTATTTAGTTAAAGTTAATAATTATGGCTCACCATATGTGTAATATTATATGTTTGTAATGTAGTTTGTAATTCTAATGCTTTAAATATATCTCGTGCTTTCAACTTAAACATATAAAATAACTAAAAAAAATTCACCCGTGAATAAAAGTTGTGTTGTGAAATCTGAATCAGAAGTAAATTTAGAACTGCTCAAATATTAATTTAGAGCTGCTCAATTAATATTAAAATAAAAACTTTTCACTAGCCATATTTTTTTAATATAAAGGACTCATAAATAAAATAAAGAAACATTAATATATTAAAAGAATAAGTTATCAAATCTGGGTAATACGGGTACTGTTCAAACTTGCTATTTGAAATGGCGGATGTCAGAAAAGCACCTGTCATTTCAAATGACGGAACTTAGTATTTAAAAAAAACAAATCCCAAAACAATATGACTGAACTCAATTATATTTAAAAATTGGTGCAACAAAAGTTTTTTTTAAATATTTTGTTTGTTGAATTTTATTTAACAAAAGTTTTTTTTTTTAAAGTTTCACATCATTTATTAAACACTATGTTTTTTTTAAAGTTTTTTTTTTAAAGTTTCACATCATTTTTAAAAGTTTCACATCTTCAAGATTCTCAATGATGGCTTCTCAACCACCCAACCATGTGAGCACTGTTGGCAGTTTAAAAAAAAAAACCCGTCCTTTTTGTTCAAAGATAAAGTTATGTTAAAAGATAAGGGGAGTTGTCATGTCGAGTACGGTTTACTATTCACATCCGCCATTTCAAATAGCGGGATGTCACTAAGATATAATAAAATACTAAGAATCAATGGGACATAGGAGGTACGGTTTACTGTTCACATCCGCCATTTCAAATGGCGGATGTTACTGAAATATAATAAAAAATACATATGTGGGTCATAGGGGAAGTACGAGTTATTGTTCACATCCGCCATTTGAAATGGCGGATGTCAATCAAAAAGTAATGGCGACCGGCGGTCAGCTTCCAACTGAAATCCGCCATTTGTAATGGCGGAACACTAATAAAATATTCATGATCCGCCATTTCAAATGGCAGAACACATGGTTCTCGCCACATCACCAGACAAAAACTGACAACCCCTATGTGTAATCTGACATCCGACATTTCAAATGGCGGATGTCCTATATTCACTCGACATTCTTTCTCTCTCCTATAAACCATTTTATGCTATTCCACTTTATTTTTCAATAAATCAGTTCAAGATAAAGTTCATATCAAAAGTAATTCGGTCTTTACCGAGAGTGAAATCGATGGATCGATTGAAGAACTGAATGAACCATAGGTGATTTATAAAAATGATAACATTGTGTAAAAACGTTATTAAGAACGTTTACGAGCCAGGAATCTAGTCGCAAATCGATACGTTACATCATGTTAAATACGCTAAACGAATACTCTATTGATGATCAATACGTTACACGAAGATAAGTTAATGGAGGTCTAGAGAGAATCCGGCAGCATAACGTTACAATGGATAAATATGGCAGAGAATTCTATGCAAACTATGGAAGGCCTATTTATAGGCTGGTCTCATTCGGTAGAACTGTAGTAACGAATGAGACCTCTCATTCGTTAACATCACTAACGAATGAGGTCTTTCCATAGCCCATTCTCTAAACACCCTTAGCGAATGGGTATACCTTAACGAATGAGCCTCCATTCGTTACACTGTAGTAACGAATGGGCTCTTACATTAACGAATAGCCCTAGTCTTTAACGAATGAGGCCCATTCGCTAAACATACTTAGCGAATGTGCCTTTGTACATTAATATAAAGACTAAACTACCCCTATCCTATTCGAACAGCTGCGGACACCAAATCCGTGCACTTACAACCAAGTTGGGCCGCCAGAAAATGAAATTATTAAAGATCAATTAATCTTAAATATACAGAATTACTATAAATCAATTTAGTAAAAACTAACAATGGATGTAACCGGAATAATAAAGAGAATAATTCCGATAACGAAATAATCAACCATATTTTCGTATACCTCAAAAACATCAACTTGTCCATTGAATCTTGGAGTTTGATGTAGAACCTAAATAGATTATAGGAAAATCATATTACAATTAAAAACAATACGAAAAACAAAGTACAAAGAAAATGACAACGACAATGAGAATAACAAATAATATATGAGAATTGACCATTAGCGTAAAATAAATATTTTACCGGAAATATGAAAGAGAAGGTATACTGAAATGGCTAAACCGCAATATATATATATAATATATATATATATATATATATATATATAGAGAGAGAGAGAGAGAACTTCCTGAGCATCATCCAAAGGTATAAAAGACGAGTAAACAAACTCAGCGTCATCAGAAGAATCTGAAACTTCATTCGATGTTTCTGGTTGAATAGATAAATCAGAATCTATATGAGAAGAACAACTTGATCTTGAAATGAATTGATCTTCCAAATATGCTCGAACCAAGTCTTCAGTTTCAATTTCAACCGATTGAGTAAACGAGTTAAATAAATAATCGTAGTCAAACATCCAGTCAGGCTCTTTATCGGTGGGAGGTGTGGTGTAGCTTTGACAATCAACGTGATACCACTCTACCACACACCCCGAAGAAATATTAAACACCCATTTCTTATGTGAAGTGTACCCAATAAAATAACCCTCAAATGCTTTTTCTTCAAACTTTCCGGAATCTATCTTCAATACAGTGCACGGGCTCCCAAATGGTTTCAAATACTTTAAGTTCGGCTTTCGGTTATTAAGAAGTTCGTAGCTCGTTTTCTTGAACTTCTTAACCGTAGGACTCTATTCAAAGTATAGCATGCGGTGTTCACAACTTCATTCCAAAACTGGACCGGAAGCTTTGAATCCGCTAACATTGTCCTAGCCGCTTCGATTAACGTCCGATTCTTTCATTCTGAAACACAGTTTTCTTGCGGTACATATGGAGCACTAAATTCCTGATGTATTCCCCGTTGAATACAATAGAAATCAAGCACGTTGTTCTTGAATTGCGTACCGTTATCACTCCGAATTCGTCTCAATTTATGTTTGTAAAGGGATTCGATCTTCGTGACAAGATTTTGTATCAAAACCAGCGTTTGGTCATTCGTACTCATAAATAAGACCCACAAGTACCCCGAGTAGTCGTCAGTCACCACCAAACAGTAGAGTTTTCCCGCAATACTCTGACGATTTACAGAACCAAACAAGTCCATATGAAGCCGTTCAAGTTGGGTATTGATCGAATTCAGCATCTTACTCGGGTGAGATTTCTTTTTCTATTTTCCTTCTTACATAAAATACAATGGTTATTCAGTTTGAAATTCTTATTGGACACACCTTCCACTATGTTATTCGCAATCAAATGATTCATCTTGCAAATGTGGATGTGTCCTATATGCCTATGCAAGATAATTGTATCTTTCTCGGTTGCTTTTGAGATAAAACACGTCTTAGAAGGTGTGGTAGATACCTTAATTCCCATATCTGAGACATAAATATCAATCGATCGAGGTGATCGCATGACAACCATGTTTTCAGGAATCATGAATCCCGACTGAAGGATTACACATTCCTTGTCGGTGAACAAGGTAGTATACTTCTCACCACAAATCTGAGATACGCTCAGTAAATTGTGATGTACCTTTTCACAATAATTTACCTTTTCAAACGTAATACTACCATTTGAAAACTCTCCTTCTTTCGTAGTCATTCCACCCTGATTACCAGCAAACGCCACATTTCCCACCTGAATTTCTTTAACATTTGTTAGAAGATCGAGGTTGCCGATAGTGTGCCGAGAACATCCACTGTCGACGATCCATTTATCTCCTGAAATTGACCTAGATGAACTCTACACATAGATTAAAAATATTAGTTCAAAAAGGCAGCCCAACACTCAGTCTTGGGCTCTCCTTTTCAAACTTTCGGGGATACATTAAAAGTTGACTTTAGTTGTGATTTAAGAACTTGAGAATAAGTTACAGGTTTCTTTGACTGTCTTTTCAAATACCCGTTCCGAATCACACCAGAATCGGTATTCTTACAAATCGGTTAAGCAAGCTCATACGGTTTGTTAGATACGTTAAGATCATCAACTCGAACTACTCTTCAAGGATTGGCATTTGAATACATTATAAACGATTCATCGATTTGTGACTTCAACGGTTGTTGTATCATGTTAACATTCGGAGATTGATCCTTAGTCACATGCTTAACATTTGTCACCTTTACCCCATATTTCCTGGCTACATGGTCGTGTTCCCCACATTTGAAACATAAACGATAATCAATGACTTTGTGTGGTGAAACATGAGCCACTTTAGTAGGCTCAGGTTGAAAGTTAACAACCTTTGGGGTCATATCAGGAACTGAGTTTGAAACATTGTTCTTAATTCCCTTTTTATTTTTATAAAACTCAAGATTGGTTGTGTTTGAAACATTTTCAAATCCTGATGATTTTACAAATTTTATAGGCTTGAAAGAGTTTAACGTCTATTTCACCTGAGGTTTAGCCTATTTGGATTTCATGAATGTGTCCTCAAGCTCTGTTACCTTATATGTATCATCATTGAAAACACTTTATATCAATTCAGGTTTTAGCAAACTTAAAAGTACTTCTTTATCAGAAAATACTTTGCTTAAGCATTTAATCTTGTAAACCCTTCCTTGATTTAATTTAGAATCTTTTGAATGATTAATGAACTTCATTAAATCCTCATCATAAATCTTAGGTTTTTCTGATGTATTTACTGTACGAAAAGTCTTTGTCTTGATTTTAGAACTTTTTGAATATTTTGAACCGTACACAGCATTTTCAAAATCTTCCGGTTCACACAAAATGTGATTTTCAGTGCCAATGTGAAAGAGCATAAACGAATCTAGATCTTATGATTACAACGATGTTCTCGTCAGGTATGGATACGATTAGGCTAGGGTTACGTTAGTGTGTGTAGTGTGTGTGTTGAGAGAGCAATTGGACAGAGTAACGAGAGGGAATCAGAGAAAATTCGAACTGTTACATTAGAATAACTTATAGGGGGTATTTATAGAAAATGATCTCATTCGTTAAGATAGACTTAACGAATGAGTCATTCGTTACACTTACTTAACGAATAAACAAGCTTATTCGTTAACACTTTAAAGATAGCGAATAGCCCACATTCGTTATATTCTATTCGTTAATCTTGGTAAACGACGAATGTGACACATTCGTTATGGAGTAACGAATGTGCCTTACATTTAAGCAAATTTATGTTAATAACCCCTATAACATTAAACTTTTACATTATCAGTCAATAAAGACCGAGACGGATAAAACATGTATCAACAAACTCTCCCTTATCTCGAGCTCTCTATCTTTCATCTCTGGAACATCTTTGTCTTCCAGTCCACACAACTGTGTATCTTGTATGCATAACAGACACGAACTACTTTCTGAAACTGTATAGCAAGCTCGTAGTCGCATACGTTAGCAAACCTGGTCTGACTTGTAAATAACGCATCATTGTCAGCCTCAGATAAGTTAACCAGCCACATCGGATCAATCACACGTATCGTCTTCGTGTTTGGACCAAGACCGAATACAATAACCGCTTCATCTGTATGATTGCCGTAGTACCAATAATTAAACGAAGTGAATAGACTCTGAGGAAATATCTTCATTAGAGCCCTCTTCATGGTCTTTGGCGGCTTTACTTTTAGAATCATCTTCCTCCAGCCTATGCGTGTATCAATCTCATCAATATACTTGTGAGTCGGCACCTACGGCTTGAAGAACTTGAAACCAAACGGGTTTCATGTAATAACTGCTTATAGAACCACCCAGCCCACTGATCGTTCCCACGATTCACGAACGGTCTATTGGCTAGTGTTCTCACATCCCATCTAGGCATAGATAAGATATCGTGTGGTCGCTTGAAGTAATAAATACCGTGAACCCACTTCACGATATATACCTTAAGTTCCGAATCAAATTGCCACGCCACCAAATCACCTTTCACATCTTTTGCAGGCTTGTACTTCTTAATTTGGTATGCTGATGCTCGAGCCTTGGCCAATTTTACTTCCTCTTTCTCATGATATCTAAAGGCTTCGATCATCTTGTTCATTCTTTGCATATCATGCTCGAACATACCCTCCAAAGCACACTTCTGTTTTCTTTCTTTCGCTGTGAGGTGACTTGTTTCAGCAGCTTTGTTCCACTTCTCAATCTCTTCACGCAATCGACGTTCTGCTGAATCAAAATGCTCAGTAGTGAAAAACGGAATACCTGAGTCGTTGTTGTTGTTGTCGGTGTAGAACTCAAGGTACTCTTCAGCAGTGACGTCTTCGACCTCTACCTCATTAAAATCAGGCACATTCCCGTGTGGAATGCTTCTATTAGTACTTTCTTCTATCTCAATATCCACGTCCACACTCTTACCCAACATATCCACCTCATCTTCATTTAGATCCAGAAGCAAGGCAATTTGTTCTTTTGTTAATGAATGATCAACAAATTCACCTTCTTCGATCTCATCCGCGTTCACCATACTATACACTAATCCGTTTATCCCCACAAATAAAATCATTTTGCTGGAATGACATCAATCGGTTTAGCTCTCGTGTAATCTTTGTATGGCACAATCTGCAACTGACTATCTCCAGATCCACCACTAGCACTAGAATCAGTCTTATTACTTGCCGACGGGTGCAGAACTGCCGCCCGGTTGCTGATCTACCCCACCACCTGTCCCATCCTGATCATCTTCATCGTTCTTTAATTTCTTCAACTCATCATCTTTACAAGTCAACTGAAGAATGATCTCATCCTATTTGTCCAATCTCTCCCCCTGAGCAGCAACAAGCACTCTAAGTTTCCTGTTTTCACGTTGAGTGAATTGAATATGTCGCAACAAATTCCTTTGCGCTAGCTCATGGGCAGCTCTGTCAACAAATTCTTTTGAAGGTGCAACATATTCATCATATGAAACCATTGAGTTTGAGGATTCAAACCAAAGAAGTTATGATGAACTGGTTGCAATGGACCCTGAGGGCGAGTAAATGTCATAAATGAGTGCTCAGGTCTCGGAAACTGTGTAGGTGTAGCAGGAGTCACTGGAGTAGTAGGCTGCGGTGTAGGCATACGAGCCAAAACAGTCTGAAGGATGTCACCAAAAATAGGATCTGATAGTGAAGTAGTCATCAAGGTCATAGAAGGAGGTACCAGAGATACTGACATATGAACCGGAGGCGGTGACCTTGGAATCTGTTGAGGCATAGGAGATGTGTGAACAGGATCCGAAACAGATACAGGAGGTGTCGAACGAACAAACGGTTGACTAGGAATCTCAATCCCTGAACCACGTCTAACCCGTTGCTTCTTTACTTTATCACTCTTCTCCACCATCAATTCTTTCCCTTTACGTTTAGGTTTTGCTCATTACTTAACTCATCTTGTGGTCCTAGACCACCATCACCACCATCATCTCCACTATTTCCACCATCACCACCTTCACATTCTGAGTCAGAGTCATCATGAATCCAACGATCATTACGCGGTGCAACATAATCAATATTCACCAAACGACCCATCAAATGTTTGAACTTTGGTCGATCTGCAAGACTCTGACCTCTGTACGATCTCAAACGTCTCATTGTCTCGTCATCCATGTGCTTCAGCTTCATAAAATCATCTTGATCTTTAATCAAGTCAGGCTGTAGATCATTGATTATCATTTGTAGAAATCTTGGATACATTAAAAACTTATAACGGCTCGACAAATTTTCCTTCAAGTTATAATAAACCATTTCAGAGAAATTGAATGGTTTATTTAACACTAAGGAAACGAAAGCAGATTGAAGCATCGATCGCATTCATCAAATCTACCTTTACGACCTCCGAGACAGTGTGTCAACACATGCAGCAAGTACTTGTATTGTTCACACAAGTTTGCCTTGTTGTACATAGATCTACCCAAATCGCCATTATAATTTACTCGGCTGAATAACCCTCTAATCAAATCCTTCTCGAACTCACACCGATCGTCAATAGTATCAATAAAGCCCAACGAGTCTCGAATCACTCCAACATCAATCACTACTCGTTTGTCTAGAATAACAGCCTCTATCTGATCTCGGCTTCATTTAATCTAGCTGTATCCCAGAAAGCACGTATAATCTTCTGATAAACCACTGTGCGAGTACATATGGCTTTGTAAATTCTTGAACGAGTCAAGAAGCTGATCATTCTGCCAAAGATAGGTGTATCATCAAATTTCGGCTCGAGCTAGGCACATACATTGTGACTTTCATTCCACGAAAACAGTACAGGTGCTTGTTCAGGTTCAGCTTGAGCAGGATTCTGAACGTTTTTGTCAGCCATTTCTGTTAAAAAAAATATCACACATTAGAATAATATTTAAATATTAAATTCTGAATAACGAATGGTTATCTCATTCGTTAAGTGATTTAAAACGAATAAGACATTCGTTATACATTAAAAGTTTACATTCGTTATAGGTAACGAAAGAAACCCATTCTTTAACTTATGTTATACGAATCAAAGATTGAATCTTTAACGAATCAAACTAATTCGTTATTATCATTCGTTAACATATCAAGTAAGCATTCGTTAACAATTTCAATGAATATAACTATCATTCGTTAACATATAACGAATCTTTCCTGAACTATCACTTTGACAATTCAGAGTCAAATCTTTAACTTAATTTTGACTTAAAACGAGTTAAAGACGAAAACAAAATCGTCTAATCGTCAAATCTGTTAACATACTCATGAAGTTTATTAAATAATCCTATCTAAGAAGATCTGTCGTCGTTTTTATGCATTAATGTGTATTATTTGCTTGCTAATCGATTCGATTATACGGAATAACCGCTGATAACTTGTTCGATAAGCATGCAGATAACAATCAATCTCTTAAACCCTTAACAGCCAATGAAATCCCATACAACTTATATCACTGTCATCGTCTATACCTGCAGAACACGATGATATCTGTTAATTGGAGTATGATTAAGTGTAAGGAATCCGGAAAATTTTTGCAATAGTTTCTCTTAGGTGACGATGAAATAGGAATCAGGCGAATGAATAGTCATTCGTCTGTCCTTGGGATTATAAACCCCAATAATTTCACGCAACCCGAGGTCATTCGTTCAAATTTTGAACTAATGAATGGCCTCATTCGTTAACTTATTAATCCTGATTCGTCATTCTTTTTAGACGAATAAGGATTCATTCGTTAAATTTTAACGAATATACGTTATACGTTAACGTTTCTAACGAATAAAAGTGTCACTCGTTAAAATCTTATCGAATGATTTATTAAAATCATTCCATTCGTTAATGGTCACACGAATGTCTTCCATTCGTTAATGGTCACACGAATGTCTTCCATTCGTAATGCACAACGGAAGCGAATGTCATTATAGCAAATGAAAAATCTCATTCGTTAATCTTTAAATAACGAAAAGCTTTACATTTGTTAACCCAATTAACGAACCACCATTTTTCCTAAGCGAATGAGACAAAAATCTCATTAAGGAATTAAATAATATTAAAACCAATTAGGGTTTTAAACAAATAATAAAATAATCAATCACATCTAATTAGGGTTTGATTGAACACATTACATATACCCGATCAACCAAGGATCGATAATGTTTAAATTATACAGATTTTTACGTTAAATCACAACTGATACCAGTTGTAAATACATTAAGCACGATTAACTTAAATATTTGGGGTTAAACTTCTTTTCTTTTGTTTTGATATATTCGCCAACTCGGTAAATCGAAACTAAAGAAAGAAAAAAAATAAAATCTTTTTGTATTTTTAAGAAAAAATTTTCTAAGTAACCAACAACGTAAAACAATAAAACTATACTAATAAAGCAGTACATATTTTTGTGGATTGAGTAGGGAATCATATTTACGAAAATGTCACTAAGTAACACTTCAATTTCGATGATTATTATACACGTAACCCAACGATGATTGCAGATATAATTGTCCACTTAAACTTTTCACAGACTTGTCGGAAACTTTACGATATGCTTTAATTTGGTTCAATTAGGCACGAAACCTTATGTGGACCCCACCAATCAGATATAACATTTCTATCTCTTATACAGTGAATTTCACATGTACGTTTTTCTTTGAGTTTTCCAAATTTTGATTAACTGTGACTCATGCAAAAATAATGAAAGGAAAATAAAGCAGAACGTCAAAATTTTCCCTTAAGATCGGTATTACTACACGTAGATAAGGTTCCATTTCAACAAAATAAAAAGATAAAAATAAGTTGAAGTTGTATAAAATCTTAACTCTCAATTCGGATAATCCCGTATTATCGCGCAAAGAAAGTCCAAGATTTTATATGAAACACCAAGAAAATAATGTAGAATATTCAAATATTAACCCTCAGGTCGGATAATCTTATCGCGTAGGAGAGGATCCAATATTTGAATAAAAATAAAGAAAAAATAAATTTGAATTTCTTTGCAAAATAAAATAAAAACAAAGTTATTTGCAAAATAAAATAAAAACAAAGCAGAATTTTCTTCAAAAACGAAAGCATGTGTAAGGCCCCGTTACCGGTAGCCCAACTTTCGTGTTGGATTTACTCATAAACACAGTTCTAAACATCAGAGTTAATTAAAACATTTACGCGGAATATAAAACTTTCATAAAACATTACATAATTCATAACTTGTATCAAAACATCCGTTGTATTTCAACATTAACGCATTAAAATTAAAACATCATAAGTCTTCAGATGCCAGGCTCTTGTTCAATGCCACGTGTCTCCTCAAGCGAGCTGCCTCATCCTACTCACCTGCGTGCATACTAAAAGTCAGCTACGCTGAGTGAGTTCTAGTTAATCATACACTATACAATACACATAAACTTATATTCTTTCATTCATACTTTCATACTTTCATACTTTCATTCTTTCTTTCTTTCTTTTGTATTAACTTACCTTCATATCTTACGTTATAAAGAGCATTACGCCCTACATTCCTCGAGTATTATTAGGGCTCGGTACCCTCCTTCCTCGAGTATTATTAGGGCTCGGTACCCTCCTTCCTCGAGTATTATTAGGGCTCGGTACCCTCATTCCTCGAGTATTATTAGGGCTCGGTACCCTCTTTCCACGAGTATTATTAGGGCTCGGTTTCCCTCTTTCCACGAGTATTATTAGGGCTCGGTTTCCCTCTTTCCTCGAATATTAGTAGGGTTCGGTTCCCTAGTTCTCGAATATTAGTAGGGTTCGATTCCCTCTTCGTTACCATACAACCATACATCATACCTCGAGTATTATTAGGGCTCGGTACCCTTTTCGTAACCATACAACCATGCAACCGTCATTTCCTTCTTTTATTAACTTTATCACGTTCATACACATAAGCATACATATCATACTTACCTTATACATAGCGTTACAACCTGACGGTACGTGCAATATCCGAAGATCGTTCACGTACCATCAAGCCATCATTCATACATATCATATTATTCACTTAAGGCATACACTTATCTCTTAGGATAAGCGTATTTACAAACATATTGAGTATGCACACAGCCCCGAAAACATAACACATAAATGGGGCTAGAAACTCACCTGAACACGGTTACGTTCACCGTTAATCGTAATCCCTTTCTTCAGTTGTGCACGGCTGACTGTATAACAAGTATACGTATCAATTAACTATCACTTCTCATAATGTATTTCTATCTTTATATGACCCACAACGAACGGGGGTCCGGGGGCAGCGCCCCTGGCAGCGGGGTCTAGGGGCGGCAGCCCCTAGCAGGGTCCAAGAAGCAGAGCCCCTGGCTGGGGTCGAGCTGCCAGGTCAGCTTGGAAAAATTTTATTTCCATTAACTGTCTTAACACATTTTTCATTAGATTTTTAATTTATTTTCTAAACGAACTTGACTTTAAGCGAAGTTAAACCTTAGGCGAACTTAGCTTTAGGCGAAGTTATCAGGCGAACTTGGCTTTAGGCGAAGTTAAACCTCAGGCGAACTTAGCTCTAGGCGAAGTTATCAGGCGAACTTGGCTTTAGGCGAAGTTAAACCTCAGGCGAACTTAGCTCTAGGCGAAGTTATCAGGCGAACTAGGCTTTAGGCGAAGTTACCAGTTAGGCGAACTTAGCCGTAAGCGAAATTATCGCTTTGAAGGCGAAGTTGCCCAGATGCAGGCGAAGTTGCCCAAATCAGCCGCTGTTTTAGTTTCTGACCAGCATTTCGAGCGATTTTAACACCCTTGCTATGGTTCGACATCACCCCCTACGTTCCCCAACCGTTTCCGGTCGTATATACGCTATAAAGCTCGGATCTTTAAACTTCAAAGATCAAGAATCAGACCTTTTTGAGCTCGTTTGGATCTCGTTTACTTGTTTAATCACAACCAACGCTCTCTCTCTCTCTCTCTCTCTCTCTCCCGGATCTGCCCGGTTCTTCCCTCGGCCGGCGGCGAAGTTGTGTGGTGTGTGTGTTTTGGAGTGTGTTAGAAAAGTGATAGAATGAAAGATATTTTTGGGTTTAGGGGGTATTTATATCCCTTAAATCCCATGGACCTAAGGCCCATTCTCATTTAACCCATCTCAATTATTCCAAGTCCATGATCCGCTCCTTACCCGATATTAATTAATTACGCGAAATCACTAAACATAACTTCCTTTATTCAACATTATAAATTTTAGGATGTTACAAGTCTTCCCCCCTTAAAGAGGTTTCGTCCCCGAAACCTAACTATTACATAAACAAACTAGGGTAAAACTTGCGCATCTCATCCTCGGCTTCCCAAGTAGCATCCGATCCTTTGCGGTGTTTCCATATCACTTTTACCAGAGGTATAATCTTGTGACGAAGCTGCTTCTCCTTGCGATCAACGATCCCTATCGGCTGCTCGATGTAGTTCAATTGTTCGTCAACCTCAATGTCCATCAACGGCATGTGAGACGTGTCATCCGCTAGACACTTCCTCAAATGAGAAACATGGAAGGTTGAATGAATTCCTTCTAACTCATCGGGTAAATCCAGTTTATAAGCTACTTCACCCACACGACATACAATCTTGAACGGTCCAATGTACCTCGGACTCAATTTCCCCCTCTTTCTAAAACGGATAATCCCCTTCCAAGGCGAGACCTTAAGCATCACATTGTCGCCAACGTTTAACTCAATTGGTCGTCGCCGCTTATCTGCATAAGACTTTTGTCTGTCTTGAGCGGCTTTCATTCTTGCTTTGATCTGATCGAACTTTGAAGACGTTTCTTGAACCACTTCTAGGCTTCCCATTTCTTTCTGACCAATCTCACCCCAACACACCGGGGTTCTACATCGTCTACCGTAAAGCATCTCAAACGGTGGCATACCAATACTTGAATGGTAACTGTTGTTATAGGAGAACTCTGCCAGATGCAGATGATCATCCCAACCTCCACCAAAATCTAAAACACAAGCACGTAGCATATCCTCAAGGGTTTGGATCGTCCTTTCAGACTGTCCATCGGTTTGAGGATGATACGCCGTACCGATGTTCAACCTCGTCCCCATAGCTTCATGGAATTTCTTCCAGAACCTCGAAGTAAACCGTGTATCTCTATCAGACACGATCGACAACGGTATTCCATGCTTGGTTACAACTTCTTTAATGAACAAGCTTGCTAACATTTCTGACGAGATGGCCTCTCGTATGAGCAGAAAGTGAGCACTCTTGGTCAAACGGTCCACAATCACCCAGATGGTATCATGTTGCTTAGCTGTACGAGGTAGCTTAGTTATGAAATCCATGGTGATGTGTTCCCATTTCCACTCAGGTATCTCTAGCGGTTGCATCTTCCCATAAGGCTTTTAGTGCTCGGCTTTGATTTGTAAGCAAGTTAAGCACTTGCTAACACAATCCACTACATCATTCCTCATTCCTGGCCACCAGTAATCTCTCTTCAAGTCTTGGTACATCTTTGTAGCTCCAGGATGGATTGAGTACCTTGACTTATGAGCTTCATCTAAGATTCGACTTCTAAGATCACCATGGCGTGGGATCCACATACGGTCGAACCTAGTTTTAACCCCATGAGTGTTTTCCATCAACTCGTCTTGCTGGCCATAAATCCTTTCTTTCTTTACTAACCCTTCATCTCTAACACCTCTGACTGTACCTTGATGATTTCTTCAAAAAGACTCGGGTTCATGATCAACTTGTATGACTTCACTGTTGCAAGGACTTCCTCATTCTTACGACTTAGCGCATCAGCGACCACGTTAGCTTTACCGGGGTAATACTTAATCTCACAGTTGTAATCCTTTATCAATTCTAACCATCTTCTCTGCCTCATGTTCAATTCTTTCTGCTCGAAGAAGTACTTTAAACTCTTATGATCTGTATAGATAGTACACTTAGTACCGTACAGATAATGCCTCCATATCTTAAGAGCATGCACTACAGCTTCTAACTCCAAATCATGCGTCGGATAAGTACTCTCATGGACCTTCAACTGTCTAGACGCGTAAGCTATCACCTTCCCTCGTTGCATCAACACGCAACCTAACCCTTGATGCGAGGCATCGGCACAAACAACGAAATCCTCGTCACCATCGGGTAGAGCAAGATTGGAGCTTGCGTGAGTCTCTTCTTTAATTCTTCAAAGGCTTCTTCTTGAAACTTTCCCCAACTGAATACTATCGACTTTCGGGTCATACCGGTCAGCGGTGCGGCTATCTTGGAGAAACCTTCGATGAATCTCCTATAGTAGCCAGCTAACCCTAGGAAGCTTCGTATATCAGTCGGATTCTGCGGAGTCTTCCAATTCGTTATCGCTTCAATCTTAGCTGGGTCCACGGTAATCCCCTCCGGATTAACCACATGACCTAAAAATTGCACTTCTCTTAACCAGAACGCGCACTTCGAAAACTTGGCGTACAACTTCTCTTTCTTCAGAACTTCCAATACCTCTCTCAGATGCTCGGCATGGTCAGACTCACTCTTTGAATAAATCAATATATCATCGATGAAGACGATAACCGACTTATCCAACATCGGTCGACACACCCTATTCATCATGTCCATAAATGCTGCAGGAGCATTGGTTAGACCGAATGACATTACGAGGAACTCGTAGTGTCCATACCGCGTTCGGAACGCTGTCTTAGGGATGTCTGCCTCTTTCACCTTCAGCTGATGGTAGCCAGATCTGAGATCTATTCGTGAGAACCAACTTGAACCTTGCAGTTGGTCAAACAGATCATCAATCCTTGGTAACGGATATCTATTCTTTACCGTAAGCTTATTCAACTCACGATAGTCTATGCACATCCTCATACTTCCATCCTTCTTTTTCACGAACAATACTCGTGCGCCCCATGAGGAAACACTCGGTCTTATGAAACCTTTGTCGAGGAGTTCTTGCAGTTGGGACATCAATTCTTTCATCTCGGACGGTGCTAGACGGTAAGGCGCTTTTGCGACAGGTTGGGCTCCTGGTATTAAATCTATCTGAAATTCTATCTCTCGCTCCGGTGGCAACCCCGGAAGATCCTTAGAGAATACTTCTGGGTAGTCGCGCACAATAGGAACATCTTTCATTTCTTTCGTCTCGGCCGTAACGTTGACGACATACGCCAGGTAGGCACAACACCCTCGCCTTAGCAAACCCTCGGCTTTTATCATCGAAATGACATTAAGCCAAGAACTTTCCTTATCACCGTAAACTGTCACCGCACTACCATCCAATGACTTTAACCTTATCATCCTACTCTTACACACTATCTGAGCCTCAAACTCAGACAACCAATCCATACCCAAAACCACATCGAACCCTCCCAAGGTCATAACGTACAAGGTAACCGGGAACTCATGTCCTTCCAATTCTACCTTACAGTTCTTAACCATCTTTGTTATTTTAACCGAAGTGTCACTAGCGGTTTCTACTACAAAAGTTTCAGACACTCGGCAGCCTTTCATTTTAGCGAGTTTACTAAATGTCGTAGCTACAAAACTTCTATTTGCACCAGAATCAAATAATACGGCAGCAGAAATGCCGTTTACTAAGAACGTACCGGTCACAACATCAGGAATCTGTCTAGCTTGCTCTTGGGTCAACATGTAGGCTCTAGTACTTGGCCTAGCTTGATCGGCATCCTTCCTTCTACTACCTCCAGCTTCACTCTCGGTACACTCCCTAGCAAAATGACCTGTCTTACCACACTTGTAACAGGCTCACTTCGCACCGCACTCATTAGCATAATGTCCTACCTTTCCGCACTTATAACAGACATTCGACCCAAATCTACATTCTCCGGCATGAATCTTTCCACGCTTATGACATGTATCCGAACCCTTTCCCCACCTACACTCACCACTGTGTGCCTTGCCACAGGTCTTGCACGACCTGTTCTCCCAAACTCTCGGCTGCTTGTTCTTAGGGTTCCACATCTGGGTACCGGGTCGTTTAGCGGGGGCGACCCATTTCTTTTCTTTCTTCTCGTCTCCCACCACCACATCATCCGCAGCCAAGTCTGCATAGACCATTTCTGCGAGTTCGACAGCAGAATCGAAAGTAGCAGGTTTACTTGTCCTGACTAACATGCGGACTCTCTGTGGTAATCCCCTCACGTAACACTTGATCCTTTTAGCCTCAGTGTTGACCATATCGGGCACCAACCTAGACATTCGATTGAACTCGGTGGTGTACTCACGATGTGTCATTGTCCCAGCTTTCAAGTTTAGGAACTTCATCTCCGCCCTTTCAACCTCGGCGTCAGCACAGAACTTCATCATCACTAACTCCTTCAGATCGTCCCACTTCATCTCCTTGATCTCTTCACGGGTCTTCCTCTGCTCCACACTCTCCCACCAATACATAGCCTCATCCTCGAATGATTGAGTAGCATAACCTACCGCTTGATTGGGACGGCACTCGCTAATGCGGATAACCTTATCCATAGCGGTTATCCACTGAAGAGTAGCGATTGCGTCTCCTAAACCAGTCAGCTTAGGCGGGTCACAACCTTTGAAGGACTTATAGTTGCAACCGCCTCGGCCCCTCTTCCTATCATCATCTTTCACAGACCTTACCTCACTTGAGTCACCCCTCTCCCTCTTGTCATCCTTTCTACCATTACCACCTGCCCCTTCAACAGTTCTTTCACGGCTTCCAGCAGACCTTCCCGGGGTAATATTCTTCACAGCAGTGGCCACAGCTTGAACAATAGCTGCTTGAATGGCGGGATCCAGTTGAACTCCTTCATTGTTTTCCGGGTTTCTTCCAGCTGCGCTTCCTTCAGCTTCGGTGTTGGAAGCTGTCTCAACCGAAGGTTGCTGGACACGACGAGGCCTGCCGCGTCGTCCAGTGCGACCTCCAGCTCCAACAATGTCTCCAGCTCCAGCCATTGTATTCTAAGGGAAAACACAAACATCATCACTCAAGGAATTATTTAGTACAAGATAGCAAAGCTAACAGGTAATAACAGTGGCCAGTTGTGATTAGCTGATCACGTTACTTTCCGTGTCCTATACACTTCCCTTTATGAGTCTATTTGTGCTGGTTCTACTTAAGCAATTAGTCAAATCAAACAATCAATTATTCCTATCCCTGTCGTTCACATATCTTTTCTTTCTCATTCACATATATCATTTAATCATGCACTTTACCTTTAATGATCTTGTTTGAGCGACACATGGCATTCTTGAACTGGCATCTTCTTTCATTTCATACTTATATCCCATACTCTGTTCGAGTCTAAGCATGTAGGATGCTTAAATCTCTCGAACTTTGCTCTGATACCAACTTGTAAGGCCCCGTTACCGGTAGCCCAACTTTCGTGTTGGATTTACTCATAAACACAGTTCTAAACATCAGAGTTAATTAAAACATTTACGCGGAATATAAAACTTTCATAAAACATTACATAATTCATAACTTGTATCAAAACATCCGTTGTCTTTCAACATTAACGCATTAAAATTAAAACATCATAAGTCTTCAGATGCCAGGCTCTTGTTCAATGCCACGTGTCTCCTCAAGCGAGCTGCCTCATCCTACTCACCTGCGTGCATACTAAAAGTCAGCTACGCTGAGTGAGTTCTAGTTAATCATACACTATACAATACACATAAACTTATATTCTTTCATTCATACTTTCATACTTTCATTCTTTCTTTCTTTCTTTTGTATTAACTTACCTTCATATCTTACGTTATAAAGAGCATTACGCCCTACATTCCTCGAGTATTATTAGGGCTCGGTACCCTCCTTCCTCGAGTATTATTAGGGCTCGGTACCCTCCTTCCTCGAGTATTATTAGGGCTCGGTACCCTTCTTCCTCGAGTATTATTAGGGCTCGGTACCCTCTTTCCACGAGTATTATTAGGGCTCGGTTTCCCTCTTTCCACGAGTATTATTAGGGCTCGGTTTCCCTCTTTCCTCGAATATTAGTAGGGTTCGGTTCCCTAGTTCTCGAATATTAGTAGGGTTCGATTCCCTCTTCGTTACCATACAACCATACATCATACCTCGAGTATTATTAGGGCTCGGTACCCTTTTCGTAACCATACAACCATGCAACCGTCATTTCCTTCTTTTATTAACTTTATCACGTTCATACACATAAGCATACATATCATACTTACCTTATACATAGCGTTACAACCTGACGGTACGTGCAATATCCGAAGATCGTTCACGTACCATCAAGCCATCATTCATACATATCATATTATTCACTTAAGGCATACACTTATCTCTTAGGATAAGCGTATTTACAAACATATTGAGTATGCACACAGCCCCGAAAACATAACACATAAATGGGGCTAGAAACTCACCTGAACACGGTTACGTTCACCGTTAATCGTAATCCCTTTCTTCAGTTGTGCACGGCTGACTGTATAACAAGTATACGTATCAATTAACTATCACTTCTCATAATGTATTTCTATCTTTATACGACCCACAACGAACGGTGGTCCGGGGGCAGCGCCCCTGGCAGCGGGGTCTAGGGGCGGCAGCCCCTAGCAGGGTCCAAGAAGCAGAGCCCCTGGCTGGGGTCGAGCTGCCAGGTCAGCTTGGAAAAATTTTATTTCCATTAACTGTCTTAACACATTTTTCATTAGATTTTTAATTTATTTTCTAAACGAACTTGACTTTAAGCGAAGTTAAACCTTAGGCGAACTTAGCTTTAGGCGAAGTTATCAGGCGAACTTGGCTTTAGGCGAAGTTAAACCTCAGGCGAACTTAGCTCTAGGCGAAGTTATCAGGCGAACTTGGCTTTAGGCGAAGTTAAACCTCAGGCGAACTTAGCTCTAGGCGAAGTTATCAGGCGAACTTGGCTTTAGGCGAAGTTACCAGTTAGGCGAACTTAGTCGTAAGCGAAATTATCGCTTTGAAGGCGAAGTTGCCCAGATGCAGGCGAAGTTGCCCAGATCAGCCGCTGTTTTAGTTTCTGACCAGCATTTCGAGCGATTTTAACACCCTTGCTATGGTTCGACATCACCCCCTACGTTCCCCAACCGTTTCCGGTCGTATATACGCTATAAAGCTCGGATCTTTAAACTTCAAAGATCAAGAATCATACCTTTTTGAGCTCGTTTGGATCTCGTTTACTTGTTTAATCACAACCAACGCTCTCTCTCTCTCTCTCTCTCTCTCTCTCCCGGATCTGCCCGGTTCTTCCCTCGGCCGGCGGCGAAGTTGTGTGGTGTGTGTGTTTTGGAGTGTGTTAGAAAAGTGATAGAATGAAAGATATTTTTGGGTTTAGGGGGTATTTATATCCCTTAAATCCCATGGAGCTAAGGCCCATTCTCATTTAACCCATCTCAATTATTCCAAGTCCATGATCCGCTCCTTACCCGATATTAATTAATTACGCGAAATCACTAAACATAACTTCCTTTATTCAACATTATAAATTTTAGGATGTTACAGCATGCACACACAGTAATCATTTTGACTTTTCTTAAATCAGATATAGTATCAATCTTTAAAGAAATAATTCCACTAGGTTCGGCATTCATTATCTTTATATCTTATCAGTTCCAATATAATTTGTCAAGCCTATCTTTGCATATCATGTTGCTGGCCTTAAGGTAATTTTTAATCTAGTTTATTCATGTACTAGATCAATCCCGTCAATGTATTATCATTTTTCCTTTTTGCTTCAAAATTCATTTTGAGGAGCATTTTTCATTGTTTTTAGATTTTTCAATATTTGAGTATTTTTGGAGTTTTTAATTTTCTCTGTACAAACTGAAAACACAATATTTTTGGATTTTATATTTTCTCCCCCCTAAAAACAGCAAATATTGAACTAAAAATAAACAAAAAACAAAAAAAAATGATTTAACCAAGCTTTTGAATATCTTTCAAAGTTTTTAAACCATTTATACCCAGCAAATATTGAAATCGTGTTTTGTCAAACGCTTTGGTATAAAGGTCAGCCTTTTGAAAATCCGTATAAATTTTATCAATTGAAATTAATTTCTTTTCAAAATAATCACGTATAAAGTGATAACGGATTTCAATATGTTTGGGTTTCGAATGGTGAACCGGATATTTGGTGATTGAAATTGCAGCAGAATTATCAATATAAATGGGAGTAGTAAGAAACTTCAAACCGTAATCCCGCAAGTGTTGCTGGATCCAGAGAACCTGTGAGCAGCAACTCGAGGCCGCCATATACTCCGCTTCGGCTGTTGAAGTTGAGACCGTTGTCTGCTTCTTATACTTCCAGGAAACAAGCCGGTTTCCTAAGAATTGACATCCCGCTGTTGTAGACTTGAAGTGGATTTTGCATCCTCCGTAGTCCGAATTAGTAAAAGCGGTGAGATTGAACTTATCGTCTTTGGGGTACCATAACCCGATGTCTGGATTTCCCTTAAGATAATGTAAGATGCGCTTTACTACCGCCAGATGAGTCACTCAGGGACTTGATTGGTACCTGGCACACAAACAAACAACAAACATGATATCAAGTCGAGATGCAGTTAAATACATAAGAGATCCGATCATTTCTCGATATAGGGTAGGATCTACGGTATCCCCTAATTCATCCGGTGATAAATTGTAACCCACGGGAAGAGGTGTCGAAGGAATTTTGCCGTCGGATATCTTGAATCGGCTCAAGACATCGTTCACATATTTGGTTGATGGATAAAGATCCCGGACTCAGACTGGTGAATTTGTAATCCTAAGTAAAAACTCATCTCTCCCATCGAACTCATCTCAAATTTGGTTTGCATTGTCTTCTCGAAATCTTTACACAAGCTGTCATTCGTCGAACCAAAAATGATGTCGTCCACATAGATTTCGACAAGGAGCAAATCATCACCCATGTTCTTATAAAATAACGTACAATCCAAATCCACTTTCTATCAGATGGTCATCCAACGTGCTGTACCAGGCTCTCAGGGCCGGATGTAAACCATAAAGAGCTTTGTTTAATCAATAAACACGCTCTGGAAAGTCTGGATCCTCGATACCAGGAGGCTGCTTCACGTAGACTTCCTCATGAATAGCTCCGTTCAAGAACGCTGATTTCACGTCCATTTGATAAACCTTAAAGTTTTTATAGGCTGCATAGGCAAGAAAGATACGTATAGCTTCCAGTCGTGCAACCGGAGCATATACTTCAGTGTAATCTATGCCTTCTTGTTGATTGTAACCAAGAACAACCAATCGTGCCTTATTCCTCACGATTACCCCGCGGTCGTCCTTTTTGCACTTAAAAACCCATTTAGTCGGAATTGACTTTTTCACACGGTCGGGTTTATCAATTAAGTCCCATATACCCAGTCGAATAAACTGTTGCAGCTCCTCCTGCATAGCCTCCACCCAAGATGGTTCCTTGAGTGCCATCGTGACACTTGTCGGTTTGATTTGTGATAGAAAGCTGGTGTATTGTGCAATACTACGGATACTCGAAGAGTGCAAATCTGCATAAGCACACACTATCGAATTCTTAGTAGGAGATAAGTTACACTCAACTTGTTCGTCACATACATTAGCTAATTGGTGTCGTGTACGAACCCTATCGTGTACATTACCAATTATCTGTTCCTGCGGATGATTAGAATGAATCCTTAAGGAAGGATTGGCAGGTACAGATACGTTATCACCCAGATTGGTGATATTTTCCTCAGCCTAGTCTAAAGAGACAGTTGGAGAGTCATCATCAATTAGAATAGGCTCATTTGTATCTATAGTTTCCTCTAAAGGTCCTGACGATGAATCAACAAAATCAGCTTCATCGGAAGACTCAGAAACATCATTCGATGTCTCTGATACATTAGGAGAATCATTCACATCAGCATACGAAGAACTGGGAATTGGAAAACATTGTTGCTCCAAATAAGATCGAATAAAATCTTTAGGTATGTCTTCAACGGCTGACGTGAACGAATTAAATAAACCGTCGTAATCAAACATCCAATCGGGACCCTTGCCTGTGGGTGGAATGGTATAGCTTTGACAATCAACATGGTACCACTCTTCCACACAACCCGAAGAGATATTGAAGAGTCGCTTCTTCGGAGAATTGTATCCCAAGAAATAACCCTCAAATGCCTTTTCTTTAAATTTACCGACATCTCTCTTCAAAATAGTACAAGGACACCCAAATGGTTCCAAATACTTTAAGTTCGGCTTACGAATATTCAGAAGCTCGTAACTTATTTTCTTGAGCTTCTGTACTGTTAATACGCGATTCAGCATGTAGCATGCTTTATTCACTGCTTCATTCCAGAAATGAATAGGAAGCTTTGAGTCAGCAAGCATTGTTCTTGCAGCTTCGATCAGCGTACGATTCTTTCTTTTAGAAACACCATTTTGTTGAGGAACATAAGGTGTACTAAATTCACGATGAATACCCTTCTGAATGCAGAAAAAATCCAATACATTATTCTTGAATTCCGTACCATTATCACTACGAATACCTCTCACTTTCAATTTGTAAAGTGATTCTATTTTCTTGATAAGATTCTGAATCAATACAGGAGTTTGATCTTTAGATCCCATAAATAACACCCAAGAATATCGTGAAAAATCATCAGTCACGACCAAGCAATAAAAATCACCCGCAATGTTAGCATGATTCACAGGACCAAATAAATCCATATGAAGTCGTTCTAGGGGTGTAGCAATCGAATTAATCGATTTACACGGGTGTGACTTCTTCTTTTGTTTTCCCTTCTTGCAAGAGACATAGTGATCATTCAACTTGAAGTTCTTAAGGGTTACACCATCTACCAAGTCATTTGAAACCAAATGATTCATTTAGCGCATATGGATGGGTCCCATACGTCGATGCCAAAGAATCGTATCTTTCTCCGTAGCTTTGGAGATAAAACACGTTTCTGAAGGAGAAACGTTTACATTAAGATTCATGTCTAGGACATAAATGTCATTCGATCGAGTGGTCTCATGACAACCATTTCTTCAGGAATTGTGTATCCCGGTTGTAGGATAACACATTCCTTGTCTGTGAAAACTGTGGTATATTGTTTATCACAAATTTGTGAAACACTCAAAAAATTATGATCCACTTTTTCACAATAATTCACCTTTTCAAACGTCACTTTCCCATTTGAAACTTCTCCTTCCTTTGTTATCATCCCACTGTTGTTACCAGCAAACGCCACATAACCCCCTTGAATATCTTTGACATTGTTCAGAAGGTTCAGATTGCCAGTTATATGCCGAGAAAATCCACTATCCAATATCCACTTGTGATATGACACGGATTTAGATGAACTCTGCACAACAAGGTAAAAAAATTAGTTCAAAAAGGGCAGCCCAAGCCTCAGTCTTGGGCTCTCTCGTTGAAACCTTAGGAGAAACATTTAAATTAATACTGACATTCGGACTTGAGAATAAGTGACAGGTTTCTTGGTTTTCTTCTTTAAATATCCAACACGTATTCTTCCCGAGTCAGTGTTTTTACAAATGGGTTGAGCACAGTCAACGAATTTGTTAGAAACATTATCCGAATCAGACCGAACAACTTTTTTCGGATTAATGTTCGAATACATTATGACACACTTATCAACTTGATTTTCGTTTACGTTTTGAAACAAACCGGTTTTTCGGGTTGACGAGTTTTTGATATCATCTATCTTTGCTATACACTTTTTGGAAACATGGCCTGGTTCATCACACTTGAAACATAAACGAGAGTCCAAAGATTTTAGTGGTGAAGCACAGGTCTTATTTGGTAGCAAAGATCGATGAATATCATCTTTGGGTTACTCAAATGTTACCGCCTTTGGAATTTCATGTTTTAAACCCTTTTTTGTCTTATAGAATTGAAGATTTGTTGAATTTGAAGAATTCTCCAAACCTGATGATTTTACAAATGTGATAGGTTGTAATTACATTATTTCTTGGTTTTTCTTGAACATTAACAGATTTAGATTGATAGAATTTTTGTTCAAGTTCGGTAACCTTTGAAGTGTCATCCTGATATACACTTTCAATCATTTCCGGTTTAAGAAGGTTCAATGGAACTTCCTTGTCTGAAAAAACTTTTGATAAACCATTTAACTTAAAGACTTTCCCATTCGAAGAATCAGACCGAGGATTGACAAATTTCATCAATTCCTCATCAGTTACAGTTGGTTTATCTGACTCCTTAGATTTAGGAATTATTGGAAAATTGGTTTTTATTGGTCCCAACTATCCCATTTTGGTCGGTGCTAGTCCCAACTATCATTTTGGCTGGCACCGGTCCCAGCTTTCACATACGTTTCTTCCACCAGTCTACGACTAACGGAGTACTAACTCCGTTATGTCATTGCTGATGTGTCCATCCTACTTGTCAAAAACATATGACATGGCAGCCTACATGGATATTATGTCTTGTATGTTGATTATACTTAAGTCCTAATCTCTCCAACATTCATTCACTCTTCAAAATCCCCAATTCTCTCTCAAGCCCTAAATCTATCATTGATCAATCCATCCCCGATCGATCTTTTTTGTGATTTAGGGTTCAAGTACACTGGCAGATGTATTCTCAACGGTGTAGAATCAACTTCTCGGGTAGGCACATTTTTGCTTGTTTTGTTTGTGTCATGTGTTCTTGATTGTTCGTATCATCCTTAATTATATCAGCAATTTTGCAATTACTAGTTATCTCCGCGCTAAGATGAATTTCTAATTGCACGTATGCTTGTTTGGGATCGATCTGATTTTTCTAAAATTTCGTTAACTAATGTTACACAGTTTGAAAGATCTTCGTATAACTGCCGTAACGGTGTTACCATATGTAACTCGTAATGTTTTTATAAGTTGATTATCATTCAAGACTGAGGTGTTTTATCTGTAAGTTTTCTCCACCTTTTTGCAGGTTTGCAACAGTTGTGTGACAGATCGATCAACTTATTGGTGTGGACTGTTAATCTACAATTGTTTTAAGTGAAGACTGATTAGGGCTTGTTCGTCGTTCTATCAATTGGAGTGAGATGTGATTAGGGCTTGAGAGATTGGGGATTTTGATTGTGAATGAACGATTGGAGAATTAGGGATTATGAATGTAAAAATTGTTAAGTATAAACTAATATCCACGTAGGCTGCCATGTCATATGTTTTTGACAAGTAAGATGGACATGCCAGTAATGACATAACGGAGTTAGTACTCCGTTAGTCGCGGGCTGGTGGAAGAGACATATGTGAAAGTTAGGACTGTTGCCAGCCAAAATGATAGTTGGGACTAGCGCTGACCAAAATGGAATAGTTGGGACCAATAAAAACCAATTTTCCAATTACATTAGACTTTTTCACTGAACCTCCTGACGACTTTTAGCCATAAACCGCTTGCTCAAACTCTTCGGGTTCACACAAAATGTGATTGTCAACAGGTATATTCTTGTTTTTGACAATCTCCTCTGGTTCAGTCAACTCCTCGATTAAACTATCTAATTCATTTTTGGTAAAGACAGTTTTACTTTTGATATGAATTGGTTCTCTAGTAGTTTTAGTTTTATCAACATTCTCAGATTTAATAGTAGGCATATCTGAGCATTTTTCCACATCGGGAATGCTACTGTAATCTTCCTTAAAGGGAGGATGAATCTCGACATATCCCAAACCTGCTTTTCCATTTTTCTTATGTGTATGATTAACTTCAATGATTTCATTCAAAAGAAATGATGAATCTCTAAATTTTCCAAGCTTATTTTAAGTTCCATCACTTCATTTTCGAGATTAGAAATACAGGTTCGGAGTCTAAGAATCTCCTTAAAATGTTGATCAACAACAATAATCTTACACTGAATCTCAGCTTTAAGATCATGATTGCTTTCAGACAGATTTTGAATTTTAAGAGTTGACTGTTCTAGTAATTTTGATTTCTGTTTGTAGCATTCATTGATCATAAAGTGATCTTTTGTGATAGTAGTGTTCTGATTTAAAGCTGTTTCAAGTTTGGCTTTGAGTACAACACATTCAGCACACTCAATCACTTCAGTTGAAGATTCAGATACATTAATTTGAGGTTTAGGACATACCTCATCAATCTTAGCCATACAGGCATAAGATTCAGCTTGATCAGGAATAGATTTGGTTTGAGAAGACGAACTCTGATCAGTTTCAGAGTCAGAAGAATCACTTTACTCCGATACATTATCACTGCTTGCATCTTTGAATTTTTCAACTGGTTCAACAACAACTACATTTGCTTGATTACCCAACAAACGTTAAGACCAGTCAACAGCTTCATTAACCACCAGAGCTTGAGTAGCAGGAGATTTATCTTGTTCACCAACAACTGTAGTTGGTTTACTTTTATCCCCACCCGATGAATTCTTTCTTGATGGTCTATCTGAAGTGCGGGGCCCAGAATATTCTTTTCTTGGTTTATCGCACTCTTTGGCAAAATGGCCAAAGTCCCCACAATTGTAACATTTCACCTTCAACTTATCAAATCCAACCCTTTTATGCAAAGTGGGAAGGTCTTTCCCAATTCGTTGCATGAACCTCTTGACTTTTCCAGACTATCATAGCCATGTTCCACTTGTGGCTATCTTGCTTCCAACAAGCTGTTCATATTAAGTCATGAAAGCACACAAGAATGCAAACTGTTGTTCAGCCTCTTGTAGATTTACTTTAGGCAAGCTTGAAGCTGGAGCATTTGTGCTTGCATTGGCTCCATTAGCCATAAAGAATACATTAGGCATATTGTTTACATTAGAATTTTCTTCTTGAGCTTGGGCAAAGAAGGCATTGATTGGAACAGAACTTGAAGAATGATTAACTGGCATGGCTCCTCCATAGATTGAAGGATTTTGGCTTGATGAATGCTGGTTCTGATTTTCCTTCCACGAATTTTGACACTTAATATCAAATTCCCTTTCCTCAATCTTATTGATGAATTGTACAGCTGTAAGCTCGGTGTTTCGAAAGAAACCGTTTTCTTTCAATATAAACAGGAAAGTCGAATATGAAGGAGGCAAGGCATTCTTCAGTGTATCAATCTTATCTGTTTCTGTTGGCTCAAGATTGACACTAGACATCTCCACAATCAGATGACTAAATCTGTTAATCATTTCTTCAACAGTCTCATTTTTCATCAAAATAAAATTTCTGAATTGAAATTTTACGAGAGTCTTCTTACTCTCGAGAGTATTCCCCAAACTTCTTGTTTTCAAAGTTGTGAACAATGAAGCACAGATCTTAATGGTACTGTATTGATGAAAGATTTGTTCAGGTAATGCCATAGTGAGAGTTGAATAAGCCTTAGTCTTACTCTCAAAATCTTTCAACTCTTGAGTTTCATAATTCTTGAATTCCTTAAGAGTCCAACCCATGTTGTCACTTCCCACCAGAGGTGCTGCATACACATCATCGAGAAATCATACGCTACTTGGATGAACTGATCCCAAGTGAGCATGGAACCTCGGTTCCCAACGAGCAAAGTCTGAAAGTTTTAACAATTTGGGACATTTATTGTGACTGCCAATTTCATTATCCATGGTCAGCATCTGTTGCATTAAAGTGTTCTGAGATGCTAATGCATGGTAAGAAACGTTTTGCGAAGCCATGAGGAAACACTTGTAGAAACTTCAATGTAACGCACGTTAATTCCGGTCTCAAGAATTAAGGATTGTAGAGTATGTATAACTCTCGGGACTTAACCGACGTTTCTCGGAAGCCTTTACGTCATCCTAGTACGTTAAAGAACCTAACTTTTCCTTCCATTTTGCCTTACACTCCAATCTTGAGGGACTAGAGTGTAACATCTTATGTTATAACAAAAAAACCTAACCCTAGCCCTTGTGAAGCTTGCGATCGGCAGAAGGAACAAAGAACAAGACCACCGATTTTCTTTTTTGCAGACAATTCTAAGCCTTAGAACTTCAATTCAAGGTATGTACAACGATTCCCCAAGTCTTTTACACGTTAGTTGGTCCTCATATTGCGCGTATTGATCGAAAAACGTCGTGTTGTAGGCTAACCGGGTGGCTGCCCAATTGAGCTTTTCCGGGGCTGTTTCAAGTGAGATTTTTGCGTCAACATCCCACTAGGTATGACTTGTACATCATATTATAATTTCATGGCCAATGGAGGTGTTTAGGTCGGTCAATCGATTTTAGTTCGAAAACTAGGGTTTATCGGGTGTAGAATTGCAAATTGTTGAGTTTGATGCGTTAATTGATCGGGTGACCGACCGAATCAGTTTGTACAGCCCTAGGGGGGTTTAAGGGCTGTGGAAAAATTATTTTTTTGATGCTCGGGGCTGTTGGGGTTAGTGCTTCGTCAATCGAGTCGGCGGTGCGCGAATTTTCGTTTAAACGTTAAAGTAAGAGTTGTAAAAAGGAACCGTCAACCCTATCAACTTCGGTGCCATAATCTTGATGAATGAAAAGATTTAAAATGGAATTTGGTCCATTCGGGGCTGATTCGTTAATAAATGGTTTTAAGGTTTATTGCACGCTCATTCGACCTGATTTGACTATCTTTGGGCCTTGGGCCAAGTTGTTGGGCCTTGGGCTAAGTGTTGGGCCTTGGGCCAAGTTGTTGGGCCTTGGGCCAAGTGTTGGGCCTTGGGCGGCCCATTAAACAAGAGTGTTCTTACGGTCTAGTTTAGTAATGTGTTGTGTATAATTTACAGGCCCTTGCTTGTGATTGTGCACTTAGGGATTCCTAGATCGTTGCAGGTGTTCGATTGATTTCAAGTGAGTTCATGATGCCCTGTTTACTCTTTTTACTTTTGGGCTAGCATGCACACCTAAGTGTTTTCTTACATGATGAAATGTTTTAAACGAATTTATATAGGCTTGCTAGCATATGGTAGGCCTTGGGATGTTAAATATATATATATATATATATATATATATATATATATATGTATATACATTATTGCTTGGCCTATATCTGGCGATGTTTTAGTCGTTTCAACTACTGATGTTGTGTATGCCTACTTTGTGTTTGCATGCACTGATGTTACGTGTTTGGGTTGTATGTTTGCTTGACCCTGATGTTATACGTGGATGTTATATATTGAAGAGGTATGTACCCGCCTCAACACCAAGCAAGGCGGGTCAACCCACAAGATAAAGACATTATGAAGGCACAAAGCCAAAACCTATGCGCATGGCGCATACAAAACATGCTCAGGCATCATATGCCCAGGCACACATATGCTCGCGCATCACATATGCGCGCAGCGCATCAGCGCGCGGCGCATATCACATGCTCGTGCATATCACATCTGCGCATGAAATATCTGCGCGTGAGAATAAAGAGAAGACCCCGCGCATCCTCAGGGTGAGCGCATATCATACGTGCACATAATCAACCTCGTCCTTATCCAAATCAGGATTAGGGCAACCTTGATTGTGCACATCAGACAACCTTCCAGAATGTATCTTTTTAAGGAGAAAGAATATGCTGATGTTGATAGCTGCCGAATGAAAGGTCGACAACTCAGCATGACACATGTGTTACCACGTGATTACAACCAACAAGAAAGCGCCAGGTGTCCCAGAGGACACGTGGCGCAGTGCGATTGGAGGAAGCCAACGAGGTTGAGCCCAACCGGTGGTAACCCTAGCACTATAAATACAGCATCAACTCCACTTTTATGACACATTCACACTCAATCATTGACAGTTACAAGCAGTGATATCACATTCAATCATATTGAATTATATTCACTCACAGTCAGTTAGAGAAAACACACAGTCACACAATCAAGAGTATTCAGCGATTCAGCAATACTCTTGAGATTCACTGACTCACACATTATTATCTTCTCCACAAAGATACTGATTCTCACGCCGGAGGGTTACCCCAAAGAGGACCCCTCTGTCCCTTTCTGAGGGGTAAGTAACGGCGTTGTTCATTTTGTAGGTGGAAGAACACGGATTCAGAGGAACCATCGGTGAAACAGTTTAATCATACCCGAGGAAAGTAGATCTGCTACCAGTGAGTAGATCCACGTTTCTTCATATATATATATATATATATATATATATATATATATATATATATATACTGTGATATATATAGAGATGAAATTGAAAGGATGTTTACATATACATTTTGTACATGTATGTATAAGGATGTTTAGGTTTCGGTGATAATGATTTGATGGATGCACCCTTTTACTTTTACTTTTTAAAACTTTTGGTTTGACTATCTTATCTATTACTGATGTCATTTACTTAAAACTTGAACTCACTTAGCTCAAGCTGACTTTGTGTGCATGTTAGTGTGAGTTTCAGGTTAGGAAGAGAATGCCTTATCGTTTGGACGTGCACGAAGCTACTTGGACGGTGAAGGGCATACGGGAACTGAAGTTTTTCTATTACACATTTATTATTAAAAGTTTTTATTTATAGATAACTTTGTTGATTTTGGGCAAAATTCCCGGGTTTTGGGAACTTATTTTATTATTTATGTTTTACGCTGAATTATACTCTGAGATGTTTGTTTTAATGAAATGAATCATTTTTATGTTTAACTATTTTACAAGTGTTTTCTACGATTACCAACTGTGGGTTCCCGGGGGTTCGGGGCCTTACAAGTTGGTATCAGAGCCTTGGTTCGAGGGATCCGAGCATTCCCGAATGCTTGGACTCGAACTGTAAGAAAAGAGACCAGTATGCCCACCGCGAGTTGCTGCACGCCAAGAGGTAACTTTTAATTAATTAGTCATTCCTTTAGATTTAAAAGTTCTCGGTATGTGATTAACAGTTTAAGTGTTAGATGGAAGGCTAACGAGGTTAGGGGCATGGGGTGGTTAGGACGGGCGGGTAAAGTAAACGACTAATTACACTTGATCAACGTCATTAGCAGTTTACCCTTACCTTACATGTTCGAATTACCACTTGTACTTGACCGTGTTAAAATTCTGTCTTTGTAGGGATAAGTCATGGTTAATACTCGAGCAGCTAAGAGAGGTGGTTCTAGTGTTCGTGGTCGTGGTCGTAAGCCACGTGCCGAAGCCGAGAGTGAGATTCCTATTTCCCAGCAGGACACCCCGATTCATGAGGAGGGGGATAACCCCGCCTTAGATCCTGCTATGCGCGCGGCTATCACAGATGAGGTTTACCAGGTGCTCCATAGCGCCATTCCCGAGATCGTTGTTGAGGCCGTCAAGGCCATGGAGGAGTCACTGGTTGGTAAGGGTTCGGATAAGGGAGGGAAGAGTAAGGAGGTGCAGGTAGAAGAGGAAGAAGAAGTATATGTGCCGAGTGGGGATGAAGATGAGGTGCGGACTATTAGTGTATCTACTCGGGGTTGCTCGTATGGTGGCATTAAGAAGTGCGACCCCCCTTCTTTCGATGGTACTAAAGATGCATTGGCAGCACATCAGTGGGTGAGACAGATTGTAACGATTCCGACGAAACCCGGTATACCGTAACCGGTAGACAATAGTTACGTCATATTTAATGTCGGGTACATGAGTTACCACAGTAATTATACGAGAATACATGGTTTACTGTGTTGATTGTACGTGAATATATAATTCATCGTATTGAATATGTGATCAATCGATCGATAGTTATTGAAACCCGAACGAATCGAGGGTTCAATTATAGACGATATCTATAATACTTAGTGATGTTTCGAAGCATTAATGCTTCGGGATAAGTAAAGTACGGCACAGAAAAAGAATTTCGATTTAATGGTACGTCGGTACATTAAACGAAACCTTTAATACCAAACCAAGCAAGAGACAATCGACCAAGCCGAAAAAGATGCGCAGTTATTAATAATATGATGTTTTAAGTTAATAAAAGTCATGGTTTAAGTTTTTTTAAAGTTCTAAATCGGTTTTATATAAATTTCATTTTTTTTAAGCCGAAAAAGACCGTTTTAGCCTCGTTTTAAGCCGAATTAGACATTTAACCGAAAAACGAACTGAACCAGATTATCCAAAACATTATCCGGATTACGAGAATCCAAATGTGTGGCCTAAAATGGAGAGGTGGGTCCCACCCCACCCCCCTAACCAACCGATCGGACCACATAGGGGTTATACCCCATTCCATTTCTGTTTTTACATCAACCTTCAACAATCCATTCATTCTCTCAATAATTTCATCCAAAAACCGAGAGTTCTAGCAAGAAAAACAAGGTAATGATCGAGTTATTCACGTGTTCATCTTCGTTTCTTGAGTTTGTTTGCAAGAAGATGAGGTTTCAAAGATGAAAACCGATTCTTGCATGATCAAGTGATGTATACGGGTTATACAAGGGATCTTGGTCCAAGAAAGGAGTTAAACGAATCAAAAACGAATTTTTACGGTTAAATCTTTGTTTTTGGAATCATAACCGAAACCATGAAAGAAATGGCTTGATCGTGAGTGTAACTTGCTTGGTATTGTGGTATGTTGGTTGTAGGCTCTGTGTTTAGTGGTAGATAAGGCGGAAAGACGAGTTTGTAGCTTGTAGTGGCGGAAAACGAAAGGTATATTCGGCTATGTTCGGTTTTGGAGTTTTTGGACAGATTGTTGATCAATTAGAGTTAGGTCATGAAATTTTACAGGAATGATCTACACATGAAAATATGAGTTCTGTGAATTTTTGGTAATTTTTAGATAAAGGCTGAATATTTGGTGAATTTAATGCTCGGTTTTGGCCAAAAATGGTGAAAAATAGTTAAATATCATGAAAAATTCTGGAAAATTTCAGATAAGCTTTTTATAACATGTATAAGTCACACACAAAATTTGTGGTCAGTTGGAGAGGTCTAAGTAGGCTTTTCGGTTAAACGAGTTCTAGGGTTTTCTAGCTCGGTTTTAGTGAAAATGGCATGTAAAAGAAGATTTTGGTTCTGGAAAAATTACAGGGGACTATGTGGATGGCAGGGGACATCCAGGAGAAATTTGGGATTTTTCTATGATCGTTTGGTATTTACGACATATTTAGTGTTTAAATGGTGTTTAAAAATAGATAAATAAGTTTTAAATATAGAAATAAATTCTGGAAATATTTTTATAAAATTCCCCACTGTCAAAAAGTGATTTGTGCAAAATTTCAAGATCCGAGATTAAACGGATAATTATTTGTGTAAAAACAAACTTTTAAAGCTTAAAATGCGTAAACCGGTAAAGTTCGCATAAGCGAGCTGACTGGTGTATAAAAACCCTAAAAATGAATTATTTTCATATAGTTGAGTTAAACAAGTAAAAATAAATCATCCGAAAATAATTCGGATGATTTGGGTATTTTTAACCGATTTAACAGTTTCCGGTACGCTAAAGACGGAAACGGGTCCCGCGGCCAATCGGGGCGTCTAAACCGAGCTCAAATTTCACAACTTTAATTAAATTATCAGTCAACCACTACTTTCGGGTCGTGTGTGACCAAACTCATTTTTGAAACGTAAAAACGGATAACCGTGCTAGGCACGCAAAACGAGAAAAACAACTAAAAGTAATTATGACCATGGAACTCTAAACGATATCACAATCTGAGTCCGGAGAAGTGTTTCTGGCTTAACCTTGCCCCCAGAACGGGTACAGTGCTGGGTTAACAGTGTCCCCAGATGTACCGGTTGATACGGTTAAAGATTATATAAACAATAATTGTATAATAACGATCGTAGGGATCATATTACAGATTGGACGTATTAACTGATAATGATTGTTGTTACCTGCTTGCATGTGCTAAGGTGAGTTTCACGAGCCCCTTTTTCTGAACTGTTTTTACATATTTTCTCGGGGCGGAAGCATGTTACTACTGAAATGTTTAAATACATACTGAACGCATGGATTTGCGTGGATTTATATATTTTATTGTACGGGAATCGTACGGAAATGTACTAAGATGGTAATTGTCTGAGTTGCTAACATTCTAAGGCCCCGGAACACGAGTGATTAACTGAATGCCGTTAGAGTGTGGATAGTACTATTGGTCTGACAAACCCAACTGGTCCGGCATGGATTTGCTGATGTTTCCCAGCCAGTTGCACATGTCTATTTTGGGTGTTATATATATTTTGCTATGTAATGTTAGACATAGCGGTTTGAGGCAGTTCCGTGGGCGGGGGATATGCCACGGGTCCGTGGGCGGGGGATATGCCACGAGGGTTGTGTGTGATAGTCAGAGGTTTCACTTGTGGGCTCAGCATAATTACATCGATAATATTATATTTTGATAATGATTTATCATGGTTTACTCGAATTGTGAAACTCACCAACTATTCGTAGTTGACCCGTTTTCTCACATGCTTTTCAGGTACAATTAAGATGAAGTGATTGCTTACGTGCTAAGTGCTTGATGTGTGTAAGATTTGCGTGCGGAATGTTAGGATACATTATAATAAATATAATTATGTATCGTATTGTATGATGTGTGTATCACCTAGACAGTAATGAAATACGAGATAATGTAATTTTGAAGTATATTAATGTATTCAGTTTTCTTTATAAGCAATGTGGTTGATATCAGAGGTGTCTGTTGCATCCCGTTTACGTTTCCGCTGCGGTTACGGGGTGTTACAGAACTTGGTATCAGAGCCATTGGTTATAAAAGAATTAGGATGTCTTTAAAAGATACCTAAAATATAACCAGTAGCTCAAGTATTATAGGATCTGAATATCAACTAATAATATATAGTGACGGGATCTGGATGAACTTGAATGGACAAGTGAGTTATTATGGTCCGGAACATAATAACAGACTTGTCTGCACGAGGGAATTCAGGGGAAGTCACTGGGTACATTAATAGGTAAAAATGGCAACATATGTGTAAAGTATATAATATTAATTATACGTGCTAATGTGTATATATATATGTACATATCTTGTGGGTACATGTATTGAGAAATGGGACCCGGATAAGGAACCGGGGGATGAAATAATAAAAGTACCAAGGATGCTGAAATTTCTAGAGCATCGGTTGATAATGAGTCTGACTTATCGGGCCATAGTTATGATAGTACCAAGTTAGATCTCCCGTTTGATATTAACCAGAAATATCAAGTAATCGTCACTCCCAACCAAAATTGATAAATCCCTTACCCTACCAACACCGGTACCGTATATCCTAATAACCCCCTATGTTCACCCGAACCGCCAACCCTCATGTACGGACGGACCTGTACCTGAACCCATTCTTGTTCCATTAAAATAAAAATAAAATAATAATAATAATAATAAAATGGATAATAAATGAGCTGATAAAAATAATATATAGAAATATATATGTATTGCTCACTCTCAAACATATGAGACATACCACCTCCAGATCGAGAATTACTGATTTTAGCAAACCTAGAACGCCTGAGGACATTGACTGAGCAAGTGATAGAGTTTCCTATAATAGTAATTAATAATATATGAAGGCAACCCATGTCGCACGATTACCTTGAACCTTGCAACTCCCTATGTTAACCTTACATCCGTTAGATGCCTATACCCATGTATACTCGAATAGAATGATTACCCATACACAGAGAGGTGTTGGAATCATTATAGCATAGTTGGTTATTCGTTCGTAGGTGGTATACCGTGTATGCCGGATATACGAATAGACACGGATATTATAACTCCGTGGTACGTAATCGTTTGGTGCTCACGGTGAGCATGTATCGGTTATGCTGATATGCAGAAGGATATTGAAATCAAGTATATTAAACATTAATCCTTATTGAGAAAGATCTATATGTCAGTTGGTGACAAGGGTTATGAAACATATTTGAACATTAACCGACATCAGGTTAAGTCCATATGTTATTATATTTGTAGGACATATATACTAGATACCGGTATGTGTAATATATATGATAATATTTGGTGTGTATGTGTACCTGCTGTTATGATTGAGCTGGTAACGAGTTATACGGTGAGATTAGTATTGATTACTGCGTACGGGATGAGTACGGCAGAATGACATAAAAAGAGTAGCTCCAATGATGGAGATTGATATGATTCAGTTGATTGCTCAAAGATAGCAGATGATGATACCGAGTGTCGTATCACAGATCACTGCTAGTGTTGATGCAAATGTGATCACAGAATTATAGATCGAGCAATCACATGATTATGAATATTTCAATTCTTAGTGTTATTACTAAGAGTGATAATGTCCCACCGAATACTATTATGACTACAAGTATTAGTTATAAACTAAACATGAATAGTAGTCGTAATGAATTAGATCCGGTATGAAGGATATGTTTGTTGGTTGTGTTAAGGAAATTATTAATAGTTTACTGATGGTAAAGGGAGAAATAGATTAGCGAGTGGATAGAAAAGATCGAAATGGTTAAGGATATTAGTAAGAGTCTAGAACATTGTGTAGTGAAAATATGCTACAGATATGTTGGTAGATTATGCTGTATCGTGATGGAACACGATGGTACAAAATTATAGTTAGAAAATTATTACTCAGATGATATGGTCGGAATTTAAAAATTCTTGTGCTAGAGCACTTTTATTCGAGTAATTAAGTTCAGAAATTGGAAACTGAGCTATGGAAGATAGAAATGTTGTATGCTGATCACTTAGAAAACGCTAATCGTTTGAAGGAATTGTCATGTCTGGTAACATGGCTAATTACTCCTGAAACTAAGCGAAGTGAGCGCAATATTGGGGACTAACTCCATCGATAAGGAGAATAGTCAATCCTGTAAAATATACAACCTTTGGAAGGGTTGTGTCACAAGCCAGCATTGATATATTTGACTTTATGGGAAGCGGACTGGAAGGACGTTAGGTGAGACGTCGAGTGTAAAGAAGAGAAATGATAAAGGTATAGTGCAAGATAGACTTTTGAATAAGTAGGTATGTCCTACAACCCAGAATTATACTAAGACTAGTTCTGGTGTGAAAACATGAACCGCATGAAGGGTCCTTCCCTAAATGTGGAAAATATGGTTATCAGCAGGAAGAAGAATGTCAAGTGATAGTAGGACACAGGTGTGGTAAAGAGGGACGTAATGCCCCAATTGTAGAACCAATTGAATCCATGTGAACCGGCAACCCCAACCCATTCGTGTACAACCACTCCGAACCCAACAACTTCACTAACAATCCATCCAAAGAAACCAAATTTTACCAAACAGTTGTACTTGCTATGAATGTGGCAGTACAGAACGTTTCGAGAGAAATTGCCCGAAGTTGAACCAAGGTGTCGTGGGAAGACGAACCTCATGACAAGCATCAACCTCTGATCAAGCAAGGAGCCGTGCCTTTGTGAGTAATTCGAATAAAGCACGTCATGATCCAAAGGTGTTATTAAGTATGTTGTAGTTTTAAATCAATATGCTTCAGTGATATTTTTACGGTCGCCGATTGAAGTTAGTTCCTGTTAACCTCCTATCATTTGGAAGATACCGATTAGTGAAACTATAGAACCCTATACTATAGAATCGCTAACGGTAAATCCCTAATGGTTAACTAAATTGTTCGGAATTGTCCTATTATTCTGAACGATTAACCTTTCCTTATTGACCTACGACCAGTAAAGTTAAGAAGTTTTGACGTAATAGTCAACATGGATTGGCTAACTCAACATGAAGCTGAAACCAAATATGAAAAGAAGATGATTAGAAGCTCTCCTTCGGACGATGAAGCGATTCGACACGGAGAAAAGTGTACGGTATTATGTTACCACTCTAATCTCATCTTGAGATGTTATAATATTTACGACAAGAAGACGTGGTGTATTTAACAAACGCGATTGCCAAAGTATTTAAAAGAAAACATATAGAAGATATCCCGATGGTACGCGGATTTCCAGAAGTTTTCCCAGAAGAACTTCCTGGATTACCGCCAACCCGACAGGTCGGATTCAGAATCGATTTAATATCTCAAGCTGGCCCTGTTGCTAAAGCATCTTACTGACTTGCAACAACTGAAATGCAAGAATTATTGGATAAAGGTTTTATACGACCTAGTTAGTCACCATGGGGTGCACCAGTTTTAATTGGGAAATGAAGGACGGAAGTGTTAGGATATGTATTGATTAGGGAGAATCGAATAAAATGACGATCAAGAATAGGTATTCACTTCTTCGAAGTAAATGATCTATTTAACCAACTGCAAGGGGCGATTTATTTTCAGAAAATTGATCTTAGATATAGTTATCACCAAATGAAAAATCCAAGAGGAGGACGTTGCAACAACAGCGTTTCGGACTCGTTACGGCCATTATGAATTCTTATTTATGCCGTTCGGGCTAACAAGTGTGCCGGCAGTGTTCATGGAACTCATGAACCGAGTCTGTAAACTTTATTTTGACAAATTTGTTATAGCATCCATTGATGATATTTTGATATATTTGCAACGTAAGGAAGAGCACGAACAACGTCTAAGGAAAATGGTGGAAGTGTTAAAGCAAGAGGAGTTATACGCGAAGTTTTCGAAATATGATTTTGAAGGCATAATCCCTTGGTCATGTTGTAAAGCAACAAGGATTTCACATAGATCCAAATAAGATAGAAACCATTAAAATAGTGCCAAGCGCCGATTTTAAGTCACCCCAATGGAGACGATGGTTTTGTCGCGTATTGTGACGCATCGCGTAGAGAGTTAGGATGCGTGTTGATGCAGAATAATAAGGTTATAGCCTATGCTTCCAGACAGTTAAAAGTACACGAGAAAAATTACACTACTCATGACTTAGAACTGGGAGCGGTTATCTTCGCACTTGAAATCTGGAGACATTATCTCTACGGTACGAAGTGCACCATCTTTACCGATCATAAAAGTTTCCAGCACATATTTGATCAGAAAGAACTGAATATGAGGCAACGAAGATGGGTCGAGTTGTTAAGCGATTATGACTGTGATATCCGTTATCACCCCGGCAAGGCTAACGTTGTAGCCGATGCCTTGAGTAGGAAAGATCGGGTTAAGCCATTGCGAGTGCGAGCACTGGGGATGATAGTCCAGTCGAACCTTTCGGACCTGATACGAGTCGCTCAACGTGAGGCGTTGAAAGAGGAACAATTGGAAAAGGAGGGACTTTACGGCAACGAGAAGAATTTCGAACAGCGCGTGGACGAAATTCTCTATTTCAAAAAAATTGGGTTTGGATCCCGACCCTCCATGACCTTCGTGAATTAATCATGGACGAAGCGCATAGATCGAAATATTCATACATCCGGGATCGGGTTAGACTATTGATGATACAAATATCTGAAAGGATTTTATTAATGGCCAAGTTTGGAGAAAGAAATGGTTACGTATGTTGGTGAATATTTAAGTTATGCAAGAGATAAAGCTCAATACCGAAAACCCTAGGGAACGCCACAACGACAGAAAATTCGCCAATGATAGTAGGAATAAATTACAATGGAATTCGGGACGCAAATCCCCAAGATATATCAAAGGCATGATGTGAATTGGGTAATCGCGGATCGATTAACCAATCCTCGCATTTCATCCCAATCCATGACGATTACCACAATGAATTCTCGCCTAAATTCATGATGGTGAAATGGTATCTCATCGTAGAGTACACTTTCAATTATCTCTGATCGAAATAGTCATCCTACTTCTATTATTGGAAGGCGGGGAAGGAAGCATCGAGAGCTTGAAGCTTTCTATGGGTGAAGTGATTATCACCAATTTGTTAAATTGAAAATGGGCGTCACTCAAGCCATAATATTTGAATTGATTCGAGAATCAACCAATCGGATTTATAATATTTAAGATAAGTTGAAAACAGCGCGAGATTGGCAAAGGATTTATGCCAACAGTCAAGGGAAACCATTGTCACTGGAAAGAGGTGACAAGGCATTTTAAGGCATCACATTTGAGAGGTGATATGCGGTTTGGCAAAACCGAAGATAGCTCCTTAATATATTGGACCTCATGAGACTGTCTCCATGATTGGTCATTTAGTTTGTCGATTAAAGTACTCCAGGGGCTAAGTACTATACATGATGTTTTGCCATGTATACGGATTGAAAAGTACCTAAGCGATGAGGCAACGAGAGTACTAATAATGGAGGTACTCATAGAAGACGTGCTTGATACCATAAATAATTCTGTAGAGATAGTAGACGGAGAACTAAACAGTTTGGACATACCAAACTTTATTGATTAAGCTTAAGTGAAATCCACCGCGAGGACCAGATTATACCTGGTAACGCGAGGGTGAATTCTGAAGGAAAAACCCCCCACCTTTCTCTCTGAAGGGGATAGTGGGCGTGTAAAATTTCGAGGACGAAATTTCTTCACGGGGGGAGAATGTAACGATTCCGACGAAACCCGGTATACCCTAACCGGTAGACAATAGTTATGTCATATTTAATGTCGGGTACATGAGTTACCACAGTAATTATACGAGAATACATGGTTTACTGTGTTGATTGTACGTGAATATATAATTCATCGTATTGAATATGCGATCAATCGATCGATAGTTATTGAAACCCGAACGAATCGAGGGTTCAATTATAGACGATATCTATAATACTTAGTGATGTTACGAAGCATTAATGCTTCGGGATAAGTAAAGTACGGCACAGAAAAAGAATTTCGATTTAATGGTACGTCGGTACATTAAACGAAACCTTTAATACCAAACCAAGCAAGAGACAATCGACCAAGCCGAAAAAGATGCGCAATTATTAATAATATGATGTTTTAAGTTAATAAAAGTCATGGTTTAAGTTTTTTTAAAGTTTTAAATCGGTTTTATATAAATTTCATTTTTTAAGCCGAAAACGACCGTTTCAGCCTCGTTTTAAGCCGAATTAGACATTTAACCGAAAAACGAACTGAACCAGATTATCCAAAACATTATCCGGATTACGAGAATCCAAATGTGTGGCCTAAAATGGAGAGGTGGGTCCCACCCCACCCCCCTAACCAACCGATCGGACCACATAGGGGTTATACCCCATTCCATTTCTTTTTTTACATCAACCTTCAACAATCCATTCATTCTCTCAATAATTTCATCCAAAAACCGAGAGGTCTAGCAAGAAAAACAAGGTAATGATCGAGTTATTCACGTGTTCATCTTCGTTTCTTGAGTTTGTTTGCAAGAAGATGAGGTTTCAAAGATGAAAACCGATTCTTGCATGATCAAGTGATGTATACGGGTTATACAAGGGATCTTGGTCCAAGAAAGGAGTTAAACGAATCAAAAACGAATTTTTACGGTTAAATCTTTGTTTTTGGAATCATAACCGAAACCATGAAAGAAATGGCTTGATCGTGAGTGTAACTTGCTTGGTATTGTGGTATGTTGGTTGTAGGCTCTGTGTTTAGTGGTAGATAAGGCGGAAAGACGAGTTTGTAGCTTGTAGTGGCGGAAAACGAAAGGTATATTCGGCTATGTTTGGTTTTGGAGTTTTTGGACAGATTGTTGATCAATTAGAGTTAGGTCATGAAATTTTACAGGAATGATCTACACATGAAAATATGAGTTCTGTGAATTTTTGGTAATTTTTAGATAAAGGATGAATATTTGGTGAATTTAATGCTCGGTTTTGGCCAAAAATGGTGAAAAATAGTTAAATATCATGAAAAATTCTGGAAAATTTCAGATAAGCTTTTTATAACATGTATAAGTCACGCACAAAATTTGTGGTCAGTTGGAGAGGTCTAAGTAGGCTTTTCAGTTAAACGAGTTCTAGGGTTTTCTAGCTCGGTTTTAGTGAAAATGGCATGTAAAAGAAGATTTTGGTTCTGGAAAAATTACAGGGGACTATGTGGATGGTAGGGGACATCCAGGAGAAATTTGGGATTTTTCTAAGATCTTTTGGTATTTACGACATATTTAGTGTTTAAAAGGTGTTTAAAAATAGATAAATAAGTTTTAAATATAGAAATAAATTCTGAAAATATTTTTATAAAATTCCCCACTGTCAAAAAGTGATTTGTGCAAAATTTCAAGATCCGAGATTAAACGGATAATTATTTGTGTAAAAACAAACTTTTAAAGCTTAAAATGCGTAAACCGGTAAAGTTCGCATAAGCGAGCTGACTGGTGTATAAAAACCCTAAAAATGAACTATTTTCATATAGTTGAGTTAAACAAGTAAAAATAAATCATCCGAAAATAATTCGGATGATTTGGGTATTTTTAACCGATTTAACAGTTTCCGGTACGCTAAAGACGGAAACGGGTCCCGCGGCCAATCGGGGCGTCTAAACCGAGCTCAAATTTCACAACTTTAATTAAATTATCAGTCAACCACTACTTTCGGGTCGTGTGTGACCAAACTCATTTTTGAAACGTAAAAACGGATAACCGTGCTAGGCACGCAAAACGAGAAAAACAACTAAAAGTAATTATGACCATGGAACTCTAAACGATATCACAATCTGAGTCCGGAGAAGTGTTTCTGGGTTAACCTTGCCCCCAGAACGGGTACAGTGCTGGGTTAACAGTGTCCCCAGATGTACCGGTTGATACGGTTAAAGATTATATAAACAATAATTGTATAATAACGATCGTAGGGATCATATTACAGATTGGACGTATTAACTGATAATGATTGTTGTTATCTGCTTGCATGTGCTAAGGTGAGTTTCACGAGCCCCTTTTTCTGAACTGTTTTTACATATTTTCTCGGGGCGGAAGCATGTTACTACTGAAATGTTTAAATACATACTGAACGCATGGATTTGCGTGGATTTATATATTTTATTGTACGGGAATCGTACGAAAATGTACTAAGATGGTAATTGTCTGAGTTGCTAACATTCTAAGGCCCCGGAACACGAGTGATTAACTGAATGCCGGTAGAGTGGATAGTACTATTGGTCTGACAAACCCAACTGGTCCGGCATGGATTTGCTGATGTTTCCCAGCCAGTTGCACATGTCTATTTTGGGTGTTATATATATTTTGCTATGTAATGTTAGACATAGCGGTTTGGGGCAGTTCCGTGGGCGGGGGATATGCCACGGGTCCGTGGGCGGGGGATATGCCACGAGGGTTGTGTGTGATAGTCAGAGGTTTCACTTGTGGGCTTAGCATAATTACATCGATAATATTATATTTTGATAATGATTTATCATGGTTTACTCGAATTGTGAAACTCACCAACTATTCATAGTTGACCCGTTTTCTCACATGCTTTTCAGGTACAACTAAGATGAAGTGATTGCTTACGTGCTAAGTGCTTGATGTGTGTAAGATTTGCGTGCGGAATGTTAGGATACATTATAATAAATAGAATTATGTATCGTATTGTATGATGTGTGTATCACCTAGACAGTAATGAAATACGAGATAATGTAATTTTGAAGTATATTAATGTATTCAGTTTTCTTTATAAGCAATGTGGTTGATATCAGAGGTGTCTGTTGCATCCTGTTTACGTTTCCGCTGCGGTTACGGGGTGTTACACAGATGGAGGCTGTTCTGAGGGTTAGTAAGTTCAAAGGGGATGATACGGTGACTTATGCTACTGCCTCGTTTCGTTCCGAGGCACTATGTTGGTGGGATAACTTGGCGCAAGCTATGGGTGATCGTTCGATAGGAGGATGATGTGGGATGAGTTGAAGAAATTAGTTCTCGATCAGTTTTGTCCTCCGCATGAATTGGATAAGATAGAGTAGGAATTCTTGACCTTGGAGGCTGGTAGTATGTCGCATCGGGAGTATACCACCAAGTTTAACAAGATGGCTCGTTTATATCCCGATTTGGTTACTCCCGAAACCAAAAGGATTAAAAAGTACGTGAAGGGGCTTCCGGTGGACATTCGTAGGGGTGTGTTGACTACCGACATGAACACTTTCCACTCGGTGGTCACTCTAGCTGGTACGCTATATGATCAGAGGGAGAAGTTACCGCTGCCCGAGAATATGAAGGTATGGAACTAAATTTCGTATGGTAAGCGGCCCGGGGGAAGCAATTTTAATCCGTCTGAGAAAAGGGTAAAGGCTGAGACTGCTGGGTTTAAAAGGGGTGCGGAGTTCGGTAATAGCAAGAAGTGCGGGAAGCTGCACAAGGGGGAATTAGGATTGGGACCGGCACTTGTTTTCGTTGCGATAAGGTAGGACACCCTCATTTCGAGTGTCCGACATTGACCTGTTTTCGCTGTAAGGGTTCGGGTCACTTGGCATCAAACTGACCTTCCAGTAAGGCGGGGGGGGGGGGGGGTCCGGGCAGGGGACTTCCTCGAGGGGGAAGATGGATGAGAAGCCGAAGGCTAGGGCAAGGGCCTTCAACATCTCCAAGAAGGAAGTGAAAGAGGATGCGGATGTCGTTTCAGGTACATTTTCCTATTTAGCTTTCATTCCACCGTTATAATTTCTTGTTCCTTTGAAATCGTATGTGTTGACCGTGTAGCTAAGCAGTAGTATAATATCGTCCCAGGTACTTTCCTACTTGATGAGTTACAGGCTTCAGTTTTATTTGATTCGGGCGCCAGTAGGAATTTTTGTGTCTACCGCTTTATTTTCCTTGTTGAATAAATCACCCGAGCGCATAGTCGATGGGTTTGAGGTTGAGGTCGCCGTAGGAAAATCCGTGTCCATGTCAAGGGCCATTCAGGGTTGTTCCATCGAGTTGTCTGGTTATAGGTTTCCGGTGCGATTGTATTTGTGCCGCTTGGTTGTTTCGATGTGGTGCTTGGGATGGATTGGCTCACGAATGTTGATGCTCAGATGATTTGTTTTCAGAAACTCGTTCGTCTAAGGGCCTCGGATGGGACTCGAATTTCGGTCTTCGGTGATCGGAATGTTGCGACGCCACATATTATATCCATGCTTAAGGCGGGAAAGTTGATGCAGGAGGGGTGCGGGGCGTATCTGGCGTATGCTATGAATGTGAATACCGAGGCGGCTACCGTCGGTGATGTTCCTATTGTTCGGGATTTCCTGGATGTATTTCCAGATGATTTGTCAGATGTGCCGCTGGATCGCGAGGTCGAGTTCCAGATAGTCCTTGTACCGGGCGCCAAGCCCGTTGCTCGAGCTCCCTACTGCCTAGCGCCGAATGAAATGAAGGAACTTATGGCTCAGTTGGAAGACTTGCTCGATAAGGGCTTTATTCGACCGAGCATCTCGCCTTGGGGTGCCCTGGTCTTGTTCGTTAAGAAGAAGGATGGTAGCATGCGAATGTGCATTGACTACCGTGAGTTGAATAAGCTCACTGTTAAAAATTGGTACCCGCTCCCGAGGATTGATGACTTATTCGATCAACTCCAAGGGGCTAATTGGTTCTCGAAGATCGACCTTAGGTCTGGGTATCATCATCTAAAGATTCTGGAGGAAGATATTCCTAAGACTGCCTTCCGCACTCGTTATGGACATTATGAATTTTTGGTGATGTCTTTCGGTTTGACCAACGCACTGCCCGCGTTCATGGACCTTATGAACCGGGTGTGTAGACCGATTCTCGACTGTTCGAATAATGTGTTCATCGACGACATTCTTGTGTACTCTAAAAATGAATCCGATAACGCCAGTCATCTCAGGGAAGTATTGGAGGCTCTGCGAAAGAACAAATTGTATGCGAAGTTTTCTAAGTGTTCCTTCTAGTTACGTGAGGGTCAATTCTTGGGCCATGTTATTAACCCGAGTGGTATTCTGGTTGACCCTGCAAAGGTGGAAGCCGTGAATGATTGGGAGTCTCCTAAGTCTCCAACCGAAATCCGTAGTTTCCTTGGTTTGGCGGGGTATTACCGTCGCTTTATTCCCGATTTTTCGAAAATTGCTTCTTTTCTGACCAAGCTGACTAAGAAAAGTGTTAGGTTCGTTTGGGGTACGGAACAGAAGGAGGCTTTTCTCGAGTTGAAGAATAGATTGACGCATGCCCCGATCTTAGCTTTACCTGATGGCACCGACGATTTGGTGGTGTATTCTGATGCCTCTTATCAGGGGCTTGGGTGTGTTTTGATGCAGCGAGGTCGAGTCATCGCTTACGCCTCACGACAGTTGAAGCCTCATGAGGCGAATTACCCTACCCACGATTTGGAACTGGCGGCAGTGGTGTTTGCGCTTAAGTTATGGAGACATTATTTGTACGGTGTTCCTTGCGTTATTTATACCGACCATAAGAGTTTAAAATACTTCTTTGAACAAAAGGAACTGAATATGCGCCAACGACGATGGTTGAAGTTGATTAAGGATTATGATTTGGATATTATGTACCACGCCGGTAAGGCTAACGTGGTGGCCGACGCGTTGAGCCGGAAGGAGAGACCGAAGCCGATTCGTGTGAAATCCTACCAGCTTATTCTCAAACCCGATATTTTGAAACAAATAGCCAACGTCCAGAATGAAGCGTTGTAGGTGGAATGGATTATGTCAGAACGTGTTTGGGGTTAGGAGAAATTGTTGGAAGACGGCGGTGATGGTCGTTTATGGGTACCGAGGTATGGGGGATTCAGAGAGAACATTTTGGATGAGGCATACAAGACGCGCTATTTTTTTCACCCGGGCGCGACCAAGATGAACCAAGACTTGAAGAAAAATTATTGGTGGCCTGTGATGAAATTTGAGGTGGCTCAGTACGTGAGTAAGTGTTTGACGTGTTTACAAGTTAAGGCCGAGCATCAGAAGCCATTTGGGAAACTTCAGCCGTTAGAAATACCTGAGTGGAAATGGGAGCATCTTACTATGGATTTCGTGACTAAACTACCTCGTACTCCTAGGGGTAACTATGACACCATTTGGGTAATCGTGGATAGATTGACCAAGAGCACCCATTTCTTGCCGATTCGAGAGACTTTTAGTTCTGAGCAGCTGGCTGATGTGTTTATTCGTGAGATCGTCTCTAGGCACGGGGTGCCGGTATCTATTGTTTCAGTTAGGGATACGCGTTTCACCTCCAGGTTTTGGAAAAGGTTTCACGAGGAGATGGGCACCAAACTCCTCATCAGTACTGCTTATCACCCGCAGACGGATGGTCAGTCTGAGAGGACCATTCAGACCCTCAAGGATATGTTGCGGGCTTGTGTTATCGACTTTGGTGGTAGTTCGGACCGTCACTTACCGTTGGTGGAGTTTTCGTATAATAACAGTTACCACGCCACGATTGGGATGCCACCGTTTGAGATGTTGTATGGTAGGAGGTGTAGGATTCCAGTCTGTTGGGGTTCCATTGGTTAAAAGCAGTTGGGTAGTTTAGAGGTGGTCGAGGCTACGACTGAGAAGCTCGACAAGATCAAAGCATTTATGTATGAGGATGTTTAGTTTTCGGTGATGATGATTTGATGGATGCACCCTTTTACTTTTACTTTTTAAAACATTTAGTTTGACTATCTTATCTATTACTACTGATGTCATTTACTTAAAACTTGAACTCACTCAGCTCAAGCTGACTTTGTGTGCATGTTAGTGTGAGTTTCAGGTTAGGAAGAGGATGCCTTATCGCTTGGACGTGTACGAAGCTACTTGGACGGTGAAGGGCATACGGGAACTGAAGTTTTAGTATTACACATTTATTATTAAAAGTTTTTATTTAAAGATAACTATGTTGATTTTGGGCAAAATTCCCGGGTTTTGGGAACTTATTTTATTATTTATGTTTTCCACTGAATTATGCTCTGAGATGTTTGTTTTAATGAAATGAATCATATTTATGTTTAACTTTTTTACAAGTGTTTTCTACGATTACCAACTGTGGGGTTCCCAGGGGTTCGGGGCCTTACATTCAAGGACTAAATTTGTAAAAACTGAAAACTTATGGTTACTGTTCACACGAATGGAGGAATAGTAACGAATGTGACACGAATAAAGGATATTCGTTAAGGATATTCGTTAACGAGAATACTGTAAAGACGAATAGGTTTAACGAATGAACTATAAAGTAAATGAGTATCGCGAATTGAGAATGAATAGCGAATGGGATGAACGAATGAGCTTTGAAGCGAATGTGGTTTTGTAACGAATATGATTTTAACGAAAGGAATGGATTAACGAATGAGCTGTTTGACTTTTAGCGAGTGAATCAACGAGTGAGAAGTTCATGATTTATGAATCAGAACTCATCAGTTAACGAATGAGAATTCATCAGTTAACGAATAAGAACTCATATCTTCAAACTTTTCAAAAACTCAGATCTCTGTCTAAACTAGTCCGAAATCCCTGAAATATCTATCAATCAACTCGTAAATCAATTCCAAACCTTACAATGCTCGTCCGTAATCTCAAACCACTACCTAATCTATCAATTTCACACTCTGTATTAACCAAACCAGTTCGAATTCAATCCGGACTAACAATATCTCAATTCAACCTCAATTCAATCTCAAACCCCCATTACTTAGTTACTTAATACCTTAATACTAGTTCGAATTGCTTAGAACCTTTCAATTGTCAATGAAACATCACACTCTGTTTTTATCAGCATCATTTAAACCTCAATTAGATTCAATTCATCATGAATTTAATCCAATATTTGATGGATAAAACGATTTAAACAATGAGAAGCATCGAAGATCAGATCACAGGCTCTGATACCACTTGAAAGAGCATAGGCGGATCTAGATCTTATGATTACAATGATGTTCTCGTCATGTATGGATACGATTAGGCTAGGGTTACGTTAGTGTGTGTAGTGTGTGTGTTGAGAGAGCAATTGCACAGAGTAACGAGAGGGAATCAGAGAAAATACGAACTATTACATTAGAATAACTTAGAGGGGGTATTTATAGAAGATGATCTCATTCGTTAAGATAGACTAACGAATGAGTCATTCGTTACACTTACTTAACGAATAAACAAGCTTATTCGTTAATACTTTAAAGATAGCGAATAGCCCACATTCGTTATGTTCCATTCGTTAATCTTGGTTAACGAATGGGACTTACATTAAGACGAATCTGACACATTCGTTACGGAGTAACGAATGTGCCTTACATTTAGGCAAATTTACATTAATAACCCCTATAACATTAAACTTTTACATTATCACTCAATAAAGACCGAGACGGACAAAACATGTATCAACATTGGAAGATTGTCTAATTGAATGGAAGGAGTATTTGATGGAAAATAGGTTGATTCTGTTTGTTTTGGTCGTTACGAATGTACTTCAGTTTTAATTTACGATTATTTTTTATTTTATGTAGCTTACACAATTCATGTAAATTAATTCCTTTTTATATGAATAATCTTTATTTTTTCTTTGTTAACATATTTGAATCTTATATTGAAAGTCTTGACTATAATTTCGTTATAATTAAAAAAATTAACAGCAAATTGGTAAATTAATGAACTTCCAAAAAAAATGGAAAGTTTTTTTGAATTTTGAATTATAAAAAAATATATAATACAATTGGTTATGGAAAATACACAGTTTCCATTTTCTTATATTTGGTCACTTTTACTTTTTTACTTAACGCTAAATTTCAAAATAAACTGTCTTAACTTTGAAAATAAAAATACTGAATTCGACCCTTAGTTTAGTCTTAATCCTAACAAATTTAGACCCTATTAAATTCGGAATTTGACCAATTTAAAAGATTTTTATAGTTTCCAATATCAGCAAACTTTACATTTTATTTATTTTACCAACTTATAATTAATTTACTTTTAAGGATACTCAAATTCTAATAAGTTGTGTATTAAATACGGATTATTTTCTTTGACAATTTTATATGTTGTGTATTACTCATTTCAAATTTAAATTTAAAAACTAAATCTTAGATATTCACTATAATTGCTTAATATTCATCATCTTTAATTTTAATGATACGTTTCAATCATTTAATTGACAATTTTTAAATTTTAATTATTCCTAACTATCAATATTAATGCCTAAAAAAACACCCCATATTAATGTTTCAAAAAATGGAAATTTTATGGACCGCCATTAGAAAACTTGGATCCCAAAACTTACTCCCTAAACATTTATTGTAATTTATTTAACTGCAAAATCATTAAATGTATCCAATACAAAAGTTAAATTACAAATTTCCATTATAATAAAATGTACATTTATTTATTTCTGGTTTTATATAATACCCTTAATTTATACTTAATATTGATAGGGATTTAAACCGATTTTAAAAACTGAATTTTACCACTCTTGCAGCACACTTTTAAAGTTTTTAATAGTCTCCTATCTCAGCAAGCTGTATATCTTTTTATATTTGACCATTTTGTAATTAGACATAAATGTCAAAATTGATGTTTAAAATAAACACCCGATTTTAATGTTTCAAAAATCAAAATCCTTTCCCTAATTTTTGTAAGTTTTTTAATTAATTGATTTAATTTTAACTTTGGTAATTATCTCTAAATTATTTAGTAAAATTAGTATAACACAAGTTTATTGTTTTGATATTTTTTTATTTTTCATAAATTGAATTAAACATTCTATTTAATATATCTAATTAAAAAGTCTATGAATGTCACTAAAACAAAAGTTAAATTAAAAATTCTTTTATTATAAAATGTTGTCACACCCCCGACTAGCAAGTGTGAAAGCGTAAAACGTGAATGTAACAGACACCTCTGGTATCAACCAAATTGTATATAAAGAAACATTACAAACATTGAATTACTTCATAAACAAGTTATGACCAATAATACTTAATCAAAACACAAACCTAAACCCAAAATGCATCTGCAAATTAGCCATAATCTCTGAAAATCTAAAAATTCTTCTCCTACATTGTTGGTGTTCAAGACTCTTTAACCTCGTTTATCTCTTTGGTCCATAATCTTTTCAGGTAAGTTATCTTCTGATAAAACATTTATTTTCATCTTGTTAACAAAAGCCCTCAATCAATTTTAGTAATTGAGGGAGATTTGATGGTCAGTTTAATTCCGACTAGTTTAAGGGCATTAAAGTAAATTTTAATAGTTTTTAAATTACTCTATCTTCTGGTGAAAACTAGCTTTCGGGCCAGAAGACTTTTATGTATGTTTTAAAATTTTGAGTGTACCGGTCAGAATCTGACTTCCGACTCGAAGTTCGGATTCTGAACAGTACCAGCTCGCTTAAATATTAAAAACCTCATACCTTGAGTTTTACACATCCGTTTGATCCGATTCTATTGGCTATGTTCTCGTTTTTAAATCTAGTTTATTGTACCAAAGGTCAAGGTCAGTTCATGTTGGATCAGTCTGCTTGCTTAAGGCTTGAGATTCGTTTATTTATTTTTATTTTATCAATTAGGTCACCAATTATTAAAGTGAGTAATCACTCCCCTATTTTACTGATTTCAAAACTGTTTTAGAGACTTTATGCCTACCATATTATATTAAATATATTATGATCTCAATTCATTTAAACTAGCAAATCATGACTTGTTGTGTTGAACAATTAAATGTTACCTGTTTATTTGCTTACTTGTTTATTTTATCAGATTCGGAGAGTTCCATCATAATCACATTAAAGTTTAATCATACGCCGTCTTAGTAGCCAAAGCCCGATTCATAGGCAATGGTCACACGACACCAATTATTTGCTCATTATTTATTTAACATTTAATTGTTGATACGCACAATATTTTTATGCTTATTTATTATTACATATATTATATTATTACATCAAAAATCTGATTTTAACTTACTTAACATGTGTTTTTAACAAGTATATCTATTTTTTACGCATATTGCAGGTGATATAACGTTTATTATACATTAATCCCGTGTACATTTTATTTAATATTTTATTAATTTAGTTCGGTTTCTCGTAAGATTTGTATACTACTAACTTAGTTTTGTGTTTTAGGTTTCGGATTTTAATTCCGGTGAAAAAAGGGCGAAAAACGATCAAAAACAAGCCGAACCGGAGAACCGACGCATCAGGAAACGAACGGAACCGAACCAGTAGTGAACCGGACCAGCAAGATGGACCAGACCCCCTTGGGCCGGAGCGCCGCGCGACGGGGGAGGGGAAGCCCGCCGCGCTGCGCGGCGTGGTGGTGGCATGCTCAACTTCCAGAATCTTCCTTGCTTAAACCGTCTTAACCTATTTTGGACCCCTGTTGCCTATATAAAGAACCCTAAACTCACCATTAATGATAACCTGAATACCAGGAAGTTCCAGACGATTTTGGTGAGTTCCGAGGCATCCGAGGTTAGTTTCCGGCAGCTTTGGAGTCGAAAAATCAGCCGGCGATGTGCTTAATATTCAAGGACGAAGACTCCGGGTTTTATCGCCTTTATTCTTCCGTTCTTATTTATTTTCGCCATGATTTCGTTTATTATTGTTTTGTTCGATTTAAAGATGCTAGGCTAAACTTATCTTCTGGTGAAAACTAGCTTTCGGGCCAGAAGACTTTTATGTTTGTTTTAAAATTTTAAGTGTACTGGTCAGAACCCGACTCCTGACTCGAAGTTCGGATTCTGAACA
>NW_027500295.1:0-60399 GCF_021521415.1 Bidens hawaiensis
CCTACATATTCCGCCTTAGGTTGGGGTGTGACAGATTTGTATTGGAGCTGAAGGCTATAAGATAGGTGGTTAGACGTAACGACCTAGTAGCATGATTAGGGTCCCTATACGTGTTCCTATACATGCACCCTATTTGTTTAAATTTTTGTACATAGCTTAATTTATTTAAATTGTTTATCATATACAAATGTACACGAAAGCACACACTTATACCGAGGCTATGCCTCAAAAATCATTTTGCAAAATTTTAGGACAATTTTTAATCGGGAAATTCCTTAAGAATTCATACCTTTTACCTCCCCTTTCCTTAAGGATGATTCTTGTAACGGATACATAGTAACTGTAAGGGGGACACACCTGTACACTAATCCGTTGACACAAAGGCTTGCGAGCCTAAGGAAGTGCAATGCGCATACATCTCAATCAGCCGTGAGACCTGGTTGCCTTCCTAGAGAGTGAGGTGTGAGTGTGAAACTTGTTAGGCTAAAGCGTATCACACCAAATGTTCACGAATCTACTACCCTCATTGTATCAATCGTGGTCATGTGACGATCACATCCTTAATTTATAACCGAATTCACGGTGATACGTGGCTAAGCTCGGTTTTTCCGTATTATGTTTTAGTTGAATAGTTGGGTGAAGTATACAAATACGGGGTGGTTCTCGAAGTACTTCAACCATCTATCTCAACATCCCTCACAACTCAATTTTAATCAATTTTATTTGGTTTTCGATATTTTCATTTCGTTGGAAGGAACCATGGTGGTTCATGAATCCTAACCAACAAATGAAACCCCATGTTTCAATTTTAAGTTATTTTATAACTATTTATTTATTTTATTTATTATTCCTCATTACGTCAACACTTATGAAATCACGTCTCATAAATGACCTCATTCTCAACCTCAACCACAAACTCAACCTCAAATTGTTAAATAGATTTCACAAGTATCAGCTTATACAAACTCATACATTTACAACATTTACCCAAGTCTCATAAATTTTACACATTTGATCCTTGCAGTATGTCTTCCCATCTCATCAACCGTACCCGCCGCGCTGGCAACTTTGGCCGTCGCATGTCATCTCGCATTACGAAGGGAATCGTGGAAGCGCTCCCAATGGCCATCTATCAACTCCAAGTTGTGAATGCCGCTAATGTTCCCGCAAACTCTAATGTTTTCACTATCAAGAAATTCACCAACGCTAACCGGCCCGATTACTTTGGGACTGAGGGTGCTACAACCCTTTTTCAATGGTTCGAGCACATGGAGAGCGTGTTCCTCCACTATGCATGTCTGGATGCAAGAAAACCATGTATGCATCAAGTGTTTTCAAATCAAGTGCCCTTACTTGGTGGAATAGCAAAAAGAAAGACCTTGGGGCTGAGGTTGCCATGGTCTTTCCATGGGATGACCTCAAGAAGCTCATGTTAGACCAATTATGCCCGAAATATGAACTCCAGAAGTTGGAAGAAGAATTCTGGAATTTAAAGCAAGAGGGAGGTGATAATACCACTTACAACAATCGGTTCCATGAATTGAGCGTCCTTATCCCGCACATGGTTACTCTTTTGGAGCATGCCATTGATAAGTACATCACGGGTTTGCCGATGCAAATCCAAGACCCCGTCCTTAGTCGTGACCCAAAAGAGCTTCATGATGCGATCACCCAAGCTGGTACCCTCACTGAAAACCACGTTAAGGCCGGGACCTTGACGTGGAAAAGTTCCAAGAAGCCCAATGAAAAGCCCGCATCCGAGCCCGTTAAAGAGTCCAAGCCCGAATCCTCAAAGCCCGAATCCTCAAAACACAACCACAACTCCTCTCATTACCGCAATAACAAACGAAAGCCCAATTCACAAAATTTTTTTATAGTCCAACCACAAGCCCAACAAGCCCCTCCAACCAAGAAACCATACACCGGCCCACACCCATATTGCAACACTTGCCAACTTCACCATCCAACCCAATCCACTTTCCGTGTGTGTACCAATTGCCACCAATTCGGCCACCTCACCCAATATTGCCGAGAGCCTATGAAAACACAACTCAACTCCCCTATTCCCCAACCCATTATTCAACCGTATCACCAATCATATGTCCCATCTTATGCACCCACTATACGAGCCTGCTATCATTGTTGTAGCCCAAACCATCTTCGCAGCACATGCCCAAAACTCGTTTATCAAATTCAAACCTACCCAAACCCAACTAACCAATTCCAAGTATATCAAGCCCAAACTTTCCAACCCCAAGCCGATCAAGCTGACCAAGCCCAACTAATGCAAGCCCAACCCATCCAAGCTATTCAACCTCAACCAAACCAAGCCGAGTAAACCCAAACAAATCAAGCCAATCATGTGTACTACACCAACGCCAATAAATTGCAACTTAGGAATCATGGCACCACTTCACACTTGTTGTTGTGCCCAAAGACCTACCTACCCCGAGAAGACAAACGCTCTAAGCAACATTATTTTTTTATTTTTGCATTTATTACTTTTGTTTTTGTTCTTCTCTTTTGAATAATGTCTTCTTGTTCTCGTTTTTTTTCAATATTATTAATGAATTGGTGTTTACATCTGCTATATCCATCTTTAGTTACTCTCCTCACAAAACACGACGCTCATTGCTTATAATTATCTTTAGAATTATAATTGTTTGCTCATGATCAACTCAATTTAACGGCCTATGACCGGTGACCTCAAATGTAATCGTTAGTGGAAACCGGGACCATGTGTGTCACACCCCAACCTACGGCGGAATATGCCGGGGTGCGACAAAATTGTATCATAGCTCAAAAGACACTAAAGTAAATACACGTGTCAATATGTAAGTTATTCATATCATATTATTCAAGTACGCAAAAGCACAAACATTGTCTCATAGAAATAAACATAACAATTAAACAAAAAGAAATAAATAGTCTTTAATTTGTCATGCATCCTAAGGTCCAACTACTCTTTAATCCCTTGTTTCTTTATCCAATATAGCTACCTGCGCTATGCGGGAAAATACATAGTTTGTCAACATAAAGTTGAGCAAGTAATCACGGTTTTTGAATACATATAATGTTAAAAATGACAATTCCTTACGATAATATGAGATACTATAACTAGCATAACAACAACATAACAATAATATAAAAGTTTTCTTTTCACACGAATCCCATGGATAACGAGCTACTCCGACGGCGTGTGATCATACTAATGAGGATGAGGATGAGATACCAACCACCAAAACATAAAAATAAACACATAGTCACATTTGCATGTATAACTAATTGAGCAATATCATATAACGCAAATAGTGGAATTGTAGTGAAAAAAATGATTAACGCATAATGCCCCCAAAATATAAAACGGTAAAACGGGGGATGTGAATTACATACCTTTTAGTGAGTGGATTAGTGAGGATGAGATAATTATAAAAGAAAATAAGGATGAACACGTTCAAACCTTCGAGATACATCAACAAAGATGCCCTAATTGTTAAGGGAAATGTTAATTAAATATAAGCGAAGTATTAACAAGGCTTAATGAATTTGGGATTCGGTTGTTTTAAGTAAAAGTTTATTATTAGAACTTTATTAATTTTATTCTTCAAATTATTATTGTTGTTGTTGTTGTTATTATTATTACTACTATTATTATTGGTATTGATAAACGTTAATGTTTATTAACATATGTAACCAAGATATGATATTTATAAATTATGAATAATTAATCATTATATATTTATATATATTTTGTCGAAAAGTAAATACTAGTTTTGATGACATGTTACGTAATAGATGGATTAAGCAATTTACTATTTGAACGTCAATAAGTTATTAGATCGGTGTATTTAAACGAGTGGTAAAACATTTTAACTATATTTATTATATAAATATATATACTCATTATATAAAGGTATATATATATGTAAATATAAAAGAAAATTGTGAAACTAGGGCCGAGATGAGGGGAATTAGTCATCCTGAGGTTCGATTTCGATGAAACAAAGTTTATTTAATGTTATATTATAATTAGAATAAAATTAAAACAAAGAATTGAATAAAATAAAATAAATGAGCAAAAACCGGGTCCAGAGGGTTCGAACCCGCGCCCTGGGCCGGTTCAGTGGCTTTACAAGAAACGCACCAGCCATCAGGTTGGTGCTTAAGTTTGTGTTCAATATGCTCTATAATATATATAAACAGACACTGACCAGAACCTAATTTCAATTACAAACCCTAAGAATTCAATCCGTTGATTTGGTTATTGTTTGTTTAAATTGATTTTGGGTTCTTGATTAGCAGACATAAACGATTCATAATCATGTTTCAATTACCTAAATTGGTGAAGGAACAGGGGAGGACGATGATAGAACTTCACGGCCTGGACACGGACCCAAATCACGCCTTACCATCTTCGTATAGGGCAATTGGGTTAGGGCTTATGATTGCGATGTTATGAGGAAGGTGTGTGCACGTTTAATTGAGTTTTCGTTGTGTATTTATAGTGTAATGAAGCCATAGGCAGCCGCGATTCGTTTAGGTATAATAGCTATCAATTTTTGATTTGTTTTCCCAATTTAGAGCGTCGGTGGGATCGTGTTTGAATAATAAATGATTTGGTGAGATCAATTCCTAGATTATAACCGAGAATTAAGGTTCATGAAAGGGGGGGGGGGGGGGGGTATACGGCGTGAGGAAGAAGAAGGAAAAAGATTATTATAATTGTTTAATAAAAATTACAGGTTGGTCCTTGAGCTTTAGAGATGGTTGCAAAAAAGGATTAAAGTTAGTTTAGGGGTTGTTTTTGCACATCTTTGATAGCTTTAACAATAAATAAATAAATAAATAAAGGAATAATTAAATAAAAGAAATCTTATTAATAACTCACCCGAACACGAACCGGGTCGGGTAACGATTACAAAAGCATTAAACGGAAACCCGAAATGTTACAGCACTCCCTACTTTTGAAAATTTCGTCCTGAAATTAGAGAATCAGCCGTAACGAAGAGGTGCGGGTACTTGGCTTCCATTTGGTCTTCTCATTCCCAAGTGAAATCGGGACCACGCTTGGATTCCCCACTAACTTTGACAAGCGGAATGCGGCTACGCATAGTTTCTTTGTTCATACGATCCATGATCTCAACGGGCTTCTCGATTGCTCGCATCGATTCATCAACTTGTACTTCGTAGAGGGGTATGTGGAGGTTCCCCTCGGCTAAGCACTTCTTGAGATTGGAAACGTGAAAATTCGGATGATTATTGGAGAGCTCTTCGGGAAGATCGAGGCGATAAGCAACTCGACCAACCTTTTCAACGATTTTAAATGGCCCAACAAAACTAGGAGATAACTTGTTTCTTTTACCAAGACGAACTACTACCTTCCAAGGAGATACTTTGAGGAGAACTCGATCACCAACATTATACTCGAGAGGTTTACAACGCTTATAGGTGTAGCTCTTTTGACGGCTACAGGCGGCGAGAATACTTTGAAGAATAAGAGCAATCTGGTCGGAAGTTTCTTGAACAAGCTAGGGACCGGTGACTTGCGATTCACCAATCTCGCTCCAACAAATCGGGGAACGACATTTCCGACCATAGAGAGCTTCAAAGGGTGCCATGCCAATTCTAGTGTGAAAAGTATTATTGTAGGAAAACTCTATAAGTGGTAAGTGAGTATCCGAATTTCCACCAAAGTCTAGCACATAAGAGCGGAGCATATCTTCGAACGTTTGAATCGTTCGCTCGGATTGACCCTCAGTTTGCGGATGGTAAGCGATGCTTAGATCAATACGGGTACCCAAGGCGGTTTGCAACGAATTCCAAAAGTGATAGGCAAATCGACCATCACGATCGGAGATAATGATAAACGGTGTTCCATGGCGACAAATGATATTCTTGACATAGAGTTGAGCTAGTTGACTCACGGAAAACTTTTCTCGAATGGGTATGAAATGAGCCGACTTGGTCAACCGATCAATAATTACCCAAATACTATCATTGTGGCTTTGAGTAGTGGGGAGTTTGGTGACAAAATCCATAGCTATGTTCTCCCATTTCCAAACGGGGATCGGCAGTTGCTCGAGCAAGCCAAACGGCTTTTGATGCTCGGCTTTGACCTTAGAACAAGTGAGGCATTTAGATACATATACCGCGATATCTTTCTTCATTCCCGACCACCAAAACATGGGAGGAAGATCGGCATACATCTTATCCGCATCGGGATGAATCGAGTATCATGACTAATGAGCTTCATCGAGGATGAACATGAGAAGGTCGTCACGATCGGGAACCCATAAATGGTTCAAATAATAAAGCAAACCGTTGCATTTGGTTTCAAGTTGGAGTTCGGTGCCATACGATATCTCGTCGTATAAACTTCCTTCAGTGACGGAGACGTGTTGAGAATCGAAGATGCGGTATTGAAGGTCGGATTGCATGGTGACACAGTTGAGCAACACGGATTTAATGTGACTCTTATGACTAAGAGCATCAGCCACGACATTTGCTTTCCCGGGGTGATAGCGAATCTCGCAATCGTAATCGCTTAACAATTCGGCCCATCTTCTTTGTCTCATGTTTAGATCCTTTTGGTCTAATATGTGTTGCAAAATCTTATGATCGGTGAAAACCACACAATTCGTGCCATAAAGATAGTGTCTCCAAATTTTCAAGGCAAACACGACCGCACCAAGTTCGAGATCGTGCGTCGTGTAATTTTTCTCGTGAACCTTGAGTTGACGCGAAGCGTAAGCAATGACCTTGTCTCGTTGCATAAGAAAACAACCGAGGCCTTGGATAGAAGCATCGCAAAACACAACAAAATCATCGTTGCCCTTGGGAAGAGCAAGGATAGGAGCATTGCAAAGCATGTCCTTTAGGGTTTGAAACACTTTTTCTTGTTCAGGACCCCATTCATAAACTTTCCCCTTGTGGGTTAATACAGTAAGGGGTGAAACAATCTTTGAAAAATTGCGGATGAAACGACGGTAATATCCCGTAAAACCAAGAAACGAGCGAACCTCCATTGGAGAGGACGGGGTTTTCCAATTTTTAACGGACTCGATTTTAGCGGGTCAACATGAATACCCTTGTTCGTGAGTTCTTGGATTTGGTTCGAGAGTTCTTGAATCTCGGAGGCTGTAACATTCGTTACTTTTCAAACCCGAAAACCTGACCCATTTCAAATTTTTGGTTTTTGTTTATAAATATATATATCAAGACATATATTATTAATATTCTCAAGTTTCACTTCATGTGACATTCATCATTTTTGAGTTTGTATTGTATTCGTTAAACCGACCCGGTTTGTCATTTTAATGTATTCTTGTTCGTCGTTTATCATATCTTCATTTTCTATTCGTATTGAATTCCAAAGATTTACGGTTATCATTTGTCACTTTTAATTCATTTTGCGCAATTAACGAAAGTTAATGTTTTAAAGATAAAACAATTTGCAAACTCTGCGGGTAAAATATAAAAATATCCAAGTTATTTAAATTCTATTGCCTATAGATTGCACCTCAAAGTTCAAGGACTAAAGAGTAAATATATTTTGAAAACTAATCCGTTTTATTAGTCGAGGTGATCCATTTAGTTATAAATACAATTATATGTTACATATTTCGTATGTAATAGCTTTTTCTAAAGTTATTTAAATATATTAACAATTACTATATATATATATACACACACACACTTTATTCAAATGTTGCATAGATAGCATTACTTATGCATAACCAAAGTATATTTTTTTATTATTTAATTATGTCACATTTTTTTTACTTAGTTAGTTTTAAAAGATGAAAAAAAATACATTCCTACTACATTTAAATCTTGGTCAAAATTCTTTATAATGATAATAAATGTGTTTGAAAATAAATTATAGGTTACAATTTAATTTTTATGACCAATTACAAGCTTTAAATGACATTCATGGCCCATTAAATATTTTGACCAATTTAATATAATTGAAACAACTCTAACTCACTTCACTAATAAATAAAAATCCATTCCTTCCCATTTCCTCACAACTCAATTTACAAAAGATTCTTGTTATTCTCTCATTTTGGTGATTTTCACATACTTTGATTTATGAAGTCAAATCATGAAGTTCAAGATTTCTTCTTTTATTATCTAAGTTCTTGTTCCGGGTATGTTTTTTAGTTTATGCTTGTTGGGGTCGTTTAGAACTTAATGTTATATTATTTATTTAACATTAGTGTTAGTTCATAAAAAACGTTCTTGACTCGCTTATGTATTTATTCGGTTCGGTTTAGTTATTTTATTTATCCAACATCTAAAACTAATTCTTTTCATCTCACTCTCTAAAATATAATACTTTTTACCATGTCGGAAACAAACCCAACCTAAAGTTGAGTCCGGGTCCGACCGGAAATGAACCGAATTCTTTTAAGTCGTCTTTATTATTAAATAAACTAAATAAATTAATAAAAATTATTTTAAATCAAATAAAATCATTTTAACATAAACAAATTATTTATAAATTTAAGTTTAACATTTTTCACCTAAAAACTAATGTTCACCTTCATTAAACCTGATAAAATTATTTTATTTTTTCCATTTCGTTAACTATAGCTCGTTACCTTTTTATAAATTGTAAACACAATCATTTTCTTGGGATAAAACTATCTTTAAAATCTGTGACTCGCAAATATCATAATTCTCGTATTAGCGTTAAGTTATTAATAAAATATTAATTTAAATCGTTAAAACCCGTTAAAGCTTAAAAAATATTATTATAATATAAAAATGTCATAAAATAATAAAAGCTACATTAAATAATGCTTAACTCCGTTAACAAAATAATTTTAACCTTTTCAATCCCGATAGTTAGACTTTTCTTTTGTTTTAATTATAGTTTGAGAAGTTCAATCGTTTCGGATTTCTTTAACGCTTGTTCAACCGCTTTAGTTTCGTTATCATGCTTTCGGTTTTTATTGCAACGTTTATCTTCAATTTCAAGGTGAGTTTCTCACCACCCCTTTTTAAACGTTTTCATATTTTGGGGTAGCATATGTATACTACAAAACTTCAAGTATTTATTATTACGATTACAAACTACAATTCACTATATGGACTTGTGTGTTACTTGATTATTTGGTCCAATTTACTTGCACATGGTAGCCTCAATAAGTATGATCATACGCCCCCCTTTGCACTCAGGTCCATTTGTATCGAGTGGAAAGGGGCCTCATTATCTAAGTACGTTGGTTGTTACCATCTGGAAAGGACCTTACTTGCGCGATTACCCGAGTACGTTGGTTGATGCCAACTGGAAAGGACTTTACTTGCTCGTTTATCCCTTGTCCATGAATTGTATGATTTTTAGGTATTATATCAAACTGTGGGAATCTCACCAGCTATGTTCATAGCTGACTTTATTTTATACATATGTTATAGGTGTAAAGATATGAGGATGAAAGTTAGAAGACACATAGCATGCCTATAAGATATTCAAAAAAAAACTTATCATTTGCTTATTTATTTGTTAAAAACTTGTATTATTGGATAAACTTGTGTTACATGAAGATTTAAATGAAATAATGCTATTATGGTCACCTAATAGTGTCACGTGTGTTTGAGCAATCTGTACGTCACACTCAGGCGTTTCCGCTTTAGCTGGGGTGTTACAGATTGGTATCAGAGCCGTGGCTATGAGATAGGACATTAGACGTAGTGTTCTAGATAGCTATAACTTATTTGTTAAATGTCTAGGTCGCATGATAGAATTATGTGAACCTCTACTTGATTGTTTAAACGCACTTACTATTACTGTATTATTGTACTGCTGATTTCATTAGCGCCTCATGAACACAAGTGCACACACACAAGTCCGAGGCTTAGGCCTAAGCAATTTCAAGTAATTTTCAAATTCGGTGTTCCGATATTTCATCTTCTTAAAGACCATGTCCCCTTTGTGATAAGGATATGGTTGCCCTCCTTAGGATGTCACACAAGTCATGGTGGTTCATGCGACGTGTGACTCCGACCCTCAATGTCTTACAATGTGTTTTAACTAAAAGTTTGACAAGTCGTGGTGATACACGAATAACCAGCTTTTGGTTCGATTTGATTATGCATTTTGTTTTATACATTTTAAGTGAAAGTCTGTCAAGCTGTGGTGACACACGAATACCCAACTTACGGTTCGATTTGATTACGCATTTTTATTTTTATTGGAACATACAAATTATGATGATTCATACAATGTGTGATTCCAAAGACTTAATTGTTCATACTATGGTTTTGAAAAGTTATTAGGTTATGTGAATAGTCAAGTTTTTAATTCGTTTTCTGTGGTTATATATTCACTGAAATTTCTAAAAGTCGTGATATTACAAGAATTGTCGAATTTCAAGTTGGTTTCGTTATTTATATATTCATTTACAGTTTTGGGTTTAAAATTTCAAATTCAAAAAATTCATTGTGATACATGAATAGTCGATTTTCAATACTCATTTTCTCGTGTGTTTTAAAATTGAGAATTCGAAAAGTCATTGTGATGCATGAATAGTCGATTTTCAGTTCGTTTTCTTTATATAATTCGTTTATTATTATGGTTTTAATTGAAAATTCGAAAAGTTATGATGGTACATAAACACTCGATTTTCAATTCGATTTCATACTTATATTAAGATTGTACTAATTCCATGTTTTTGTTTCAAAATTTGATATATATTTTCATATGTTTATTCCAAAATTAATTAGATTATTATTGAATTGCGAAAACTCATAAGCATTTCAATTTTGATTTCAACTTTTGCTTCATGCGATTTCATCTTTATTATTTATAAAGATTGATCCGGATTTTTGGAATCTTTTATGTGAAGTTTCTTTTAATTTTTTGATACGAATTTCATATTTACGTTTCGTGTCATGCTTCATAGCATGCCTTCTCGCTTTCCTCGACGTTGCCCTCGAAACTCAAACCACAAAACGACAACCCAAATCATCAAGCATTTGACCATCGCAATCCCGACCATGACAAACCAAGATTCATTACCAACCACAACAATACATTCAAACCTCAAAGCCATACCTAAGTAAATCCAAACCCAACCTGACACTTGGATACTCAAACCCAACCCAACCGTTTACACGAGAACCCACTCTTTGTATAACACAGACGATTCTCCCACTCCGCTACCGCGATGTTAAAATGTCCCAAATAGTGTTAAGTTCAGCCAACTCATCAACTTTTGCCTCATAACTATATATACTCAACACAATACCTTTATTCCCCACTTTATGCCTTACCATCATTACTTCAAACTCGCTACTATTGTAGTAACTCAAGCACACCCGTTATAAGGCCTGACTTGTTTTCACCATGCCATACCTTACCCCGCATCCCTTGACTACTAAAAAGTTTATTCGTTTTTCGACATCAATACCTAGTCTTTTCAAACTCATCAACCATTCCTAAATTTTAAATATATAAATTTTCACACATAATTTTCCACGTTTATTTCTTTTTGTGAAAAATCAAATCTCGATTATTTTAAATAGTCAATTAACAAATATATGTCCATATATATTTCGTATAATCAAGATATTCTTCTAAAAGAAATCTCATTTTAACCAAATGGGTTATCCCTAATATTATTACTACCCGTACAATCATTATTATTACTATACTTATTATTATTATTATTATTGTTGTTGTTGTTGTTGTTGTTATTGTTATCTTTTTAAGAAAAATTATTATTATTATTATTATTATTATTATTATTATTATTATTATTATTATTATTTCTTTTTGTTACAAATTAATCTTATTACCTTTCACTCAATAACCAACTTTTACATACTTGTTAAATCCGCGAGTCCCGTTAATAAAAATATTATCACTCTAACAATTATAACATTTGATGATCCTCCATAGTGTTATCATAAGACACAACCCGACAGAAAATCTTTTACACTAAAAGGTCTTATAAAGTTTTGCAAACTTTAGTACTTACTAAATGTTTCTTTACAAATGATTATTATTATTGTTGTTGTTGTTATTATTATTATTATTATTATTTCCCTGAGTTAAAAAAATCGCGTTTTCACAATTGATTTTCACAAATTTAAACGAAGATCAACAATCACTTCTTTTCCTCTTCCTTTTCAACGCCAATGAGTTTTGAGTTAATAAGTCATACCGTCACCCCCCATAATATTTTTCATACCGCAATCCATTTTCAAGAAGACAAGCGTTGCAAGCTAACTTTTGAGTTCATTTCTTTCTTCTTTATATACATATATTGTTATATATATTTTATGTTTTGACATTATCGAAATAATTTTAGATATCGATTTCTTTCAAAGGTTGTTTATAAAGTTTATGTTGAGTTTGGTTATTCGTTAACTAGTTATTTTTATATGTTCTTCATAGTTGCATTATTGAATCGGTTTACTTTCGTTATTTCACTCTCGTGGTCTGTAACCGATTTCCCCTAAGCATAATCGTTTAGTGGAAAGTGGGATCACACACATGTTGAGTTTACTAGTGTTACACGAATTGTTTTGATAATTTCCGCTCAAAGTCTATTGGAATCATTTTGTTATATTTGATCTCAAATGTCTTACTTTGATTACCTTGTTCTCAATGTTTTAACAATTTAAGACCAATGTCATACTTTGATCTTGATCTCTATGTTTTATTGATTGCGACCAATGTTTTACTTTAATCTTAAAGTCTCAGTTATTTACTTTATTAATTCTTAGTGTCATTGTGTTGTTACTGATATTTTATTTGAAATTTAAATTTGGTTAACATGTCATTTTGATAATAAAGTTTCGTTATCTAATTTAATCACGAACCCAAGCCTTTTCGATTTTTGTGTTTGTATTTTTGGCTCAATGCCACATTGATTCTATTATTCTCGAATCCATTGTTCCGTTTAATTACAACAATGTTCGTGATCTTTCCATTCATTATTATAAAATATGCTTATTTTGTTTAAACTTCAATAACATCGTTTACCTCGTTTAAATTTCAATGATTTCATATAGACGTAATGCTTTCGCTTATCCTTGACCTTAATCATATATTTTTATTATTTCCAATCCTTATAGTTTATTATTCTTGATTTAAAAGCTTTCACATAAGAATTTATTTTATATTAACCCACACAATAGGATGGATTATGTGAACCATCCGACGATAAAGGTAATTATGGGTCGACACGTAATTACCAAAGTCCTCGCATGGAAGACATAATAAGTATGTTGTGTGCAATAACTCGAAACCTATAATGATTTTGAAGGACGAGACAAATGTAGTATGATAAGGGCATGGTGGATACGCCGTTGGTACATCCTATATATAAGTGTCATTTCCATATTACCATTTGTGGCGTCTTTCGGGTCATTCAATGATCGATGTTATTGTTTTATTTAAATATGCATATAAAAATCGATAAAAGTTTTAATCAACTCCTCATATTAGTTGTTTTCTTGTAAAATTTTATTTTTATTTTAATTTTGGGACGAAATTCCCAAAAAATGTGAATCCTGTAACATTTGTTACTTTTCTAACCCGAAAACCTGACCCATTTCAAATTTTCGGTTTTTGTTTATAAATATTTATAAATACATATATTATTAATATTCTCAAGTTTCACTTCATGTGACATTCATCATTTTTGAGTTTGTACTGTATTCGTTAAAGCGACCCGGTTTGTCATTTTAATGTACTTTTGTTCGTCGTTTATCATACCTTAATTTTCAATTCGTATTGAATTCCAAAGATTTACGGTTATCATTTGTCACTTTTAATTCATTTTGCGCAATTAACGAAAGTTAACATTTTAAAGACAAAACAATTTGAAAACGTTGCAGGTAAAATATAAAAATATCCAAGTTATATAAATTCTATTTCATATAGATTGCACCTCAAAGTTCAAGGACTAAAGAGTAAATATATTTTGAAAACTAATCCGTTTTATTAGTCGAGGTGATCCATTTAGTTAAAAATACAATCATATGTTACATATTTCGGATGTAATAGCTTTTTCTAAATTTATTTAAATATATTAACCATTAATATATATATATATATATATATATACACACTTTATTCAAATGTTGCATAGATAACATTACTTATGCATAACCAAAGTACATTTTTTTATTATTTAATTATGTCACATTTTTTTTACTTAGTTAGTTTTAAAAGATAAAGAAAAATACATTCCTACTACATTTAAATATTGGTCAAAATTCTTTATGATCATAATAAATGTGTTTGAATATAAATTGTAGGTTACAATTTAATTTTTATGACCAATTACAATCTTTAAATGGCATTCATAGCCCATTAAGTATTTTGACCAATTTAATACAATTGAAACAACTCTAGCTCACTTCACTTATATATATAGAGCTCCATTCCTTCCCATTTCCTCACAACTCAATTTACAAAAGATTCTTGTTATTCTCTCATTTTGGTTATTTTCACATACTTTGATTTATGAAGTCAAACCATGAAGTTCAAGATTTCTTCTTTTATTATCTAAGTTCTTGTTCCGGGTATGTTTTTTAGTTTCTTCTTGTTCGGGTCGTTTAGAACTTAATGTTATATTATTTATTTAACATTAGTGTTAATTCATCAAAAACGATCTTGACTAGCTTATGTATTTATTCGGTTCGGTTTAGTTATTTTATTTATCCAACATCTAAAACTAATTCTTTTCATCTCACTCTCTAAAATATAATACTTTTTACCATGTCGGAAACGAACCCAACCTAAAGTTGAGTCCGGGTCCGACCGGAAATGAACCGAGTTCTTTTAAGTCGTCTTTATTATTAAATAAACCAAATAAATTATTAAAAATTATTTTAAATCAAATAAAATCATTTTAACATAAATAAATTATTTATAAATTTAAATTTAACATTTTTCACCTAAAAACTAATGTTCACCTTCATTAAACCCGATAAAATTATTATATTTTTCCGTTTCGTTAACTATAGCTCGTTACCTTTTTATAAATTGTAAACTTAATCATTTTTCCGAGATAAAATTATCGTTAAAATCCATGAATCACAAATATCATAATTCTCGTATTAGCGTTAAGTTATTAATAAAATATTAATTTAAATTGTTAAAACCCGTTAAAGCTGAAAAAATATTATTATAATATAAAAATGTCATAAAATAATAAAAGCTACATTAAATAATACTTAACTCCGTTAACAAAATAATTTTAACCTTTTCAATTCTGATAGTTAGACTTTGCTTTTGTTTTAATTATAGTTCGAGAAGTTCAATCATTTCGGATTTCTTTAACGCATGTTCAACCACTTCGGTTTCATTATCATGCTTTCGGTTTTCAGTGCAACGTTTATCTTCAATTTCAAGGTGAGTTTCTCACCACCTCTTTTTAAATGTTTTCATATTTTTTGGGTAGCATATGTATCCTACAAAACTTCAAGTATTTATTATTGCGATTACAAACTACAATTCACTATATGGACTTGTGTGTTACTTGATTATTTGGTCGAATTTACTTGCACGTGGTAGCCTCAACAAGTATGATCATACGCCCCCCTTTGAACTCAGGTCCATTTTATCGAGTGGAAAAGGGTCTCATTATCCGAGTACGTTGGGTGTTACCAACTAGAAAGGACCTTACTTGCGCGATTACTCGAGTATGTTGGTTGATACCAACTGGAAAGGAGTTTACTTGCTCGTTTATCACTTGTCCATGAATTGTATGATTTTTACGTATTATATCAAACTGTGGGAATATCACCAGCTATGTTCATAGCTGACTTTATTTTATACATATAACGCCCGTAAATTTCGTTAATCGGCTCGATCGTTTATAAATGTCAGTCAAAAAGCTGGGGTTTCATCTTTCTAATTTAGAGCCTTGTAATACGTATTAAAAGTCCATTTATCCATCCCTTTAATCAATGCATTGCCTCTTATAACTTAAAGTGTTAGATTAGTATGTAGCACCCGACAATTTCGTTTAACGGCATGAGAGATTTGTAGAGTTTGTATTATATTAGAGAGTCGATCCTTTAACCTGAGGGGCCTCCTAGCTGTTCTTGAAAGTCTATATATTGAAATTTTGGTCCAAGATAATACATTTTTTAAGTTGGGGGACCTAGATGTAAAAATATTATATCATAAACCCTAAACTCCTTCCTTTCTCTCTCTCTCTAATCCTGATCGCAGCAGCTACAGCCCTCCCACCTCGTTTTCCGTGCAGCTCCAGCCGAGTTCCAGCCCTCCCGAGTCTAATTCAAGGTCGGTATTAAGTGTCTACAACTCTTTTTCACCTTAATTGATCATATTAACGTGCTTATTGGTCGTTAAGATTGAGTTTTGATGATAACAGTTTGTTGACAGATTCGTATACGTTAATTGTAGGGTCTGTAACGCGATGTTAATCCACTGTTTTTGATCAATTCTTGATTCCATGATGTTCTAAATTGAGTTTAGTTTCCAGAAAGGTATAATACGTAATTTTTGAACGAGGGTTGAATGGTTTTTATGATTTTATAAAATCGAGTGTCAAAGCTGATGCGGGATGTCGGATTCTGGTCTGTCTTCCCGACATCATAACTCTTTTTCAACAGGTCCAAATTAGTTGGTTCCACTTCTGGAACTTAATATTTTTAGTTAAGAATCAAACCAATTGAAATCGTTTAATTTGGTTCGGTAATGAATTTTATAAAAATAAAACCATTTTGTTGCGCGCTGAAATAGCTGCACATACCTTTTTGTGTTGGAAGAATTTTTATGATTTTTGTGTCCTTTAGAAAAATATAATAAAAATAATTTTATAAACTTAAGATATTTATGCAACACTGGTAAAATTTTAATAATTTAATTCCATGGTTTTCCTAGGTAATAAAATACATCTTTGCATGCTAAAATCTGCATGTTATATTCGTTATTGATCGATAAGTTCATTTTAGGCTGAACCGGTGGCTGCCCTTTCTCGCATCTTTCGGGGCTGTTATAATTGAAGTCCGCGCTCCGTCATCTTCTTAGGTATGTCACTTAAAACATACTAAAATTCCAAGGCCAATGGAGGTGTTTAGGTCGGTCAATCGATTTTAGTTCGAAAATTAGGGTTTATCGGGTGTAGGATTGGCAATTGTTGAGTTTGATGTGTTAAACGATCGGATGACCGGCCGAATCAGTTTGTACAGCCCGGGGGGGTTTAAGGGCTGTGAAAAAATTATTTTTTTTATGCTCGGGTCTGTTGTGGTTAGTGCTTCGTCAATCGAGTCGGCGGTGCGCGAATTTTCGTTTAAACGTTAAAGTAAGAGTTGTAAAAAGGAACCGTCAACCCTATCAACTCGGGTGACATAATCTTGATGAATGAAAAGATTTAAAATGGAATTTGGTCCATTCGGGGCTGAGTCGTTTAACAAAAGGTTTTAAGGTTTATTACACGCGCATTCGACCCGATTTGATTATCCTTGAGCCTTGGGCCAAGACGTTGGGCCTTGGGCCAAGGGTTGGGCCTTGGGCCAATTTGTTGGGCCTTGGGCCAAGTTGTTGGGCCTTGGGCCAAGTATTGGGCCATGGGCTAAAGTATTGGGCCTTTGGCCAAAGTGTTGGGCCTTGGGCCAAGTGTTGAGCCTTGGGCCAAGTTGTTGGGCCTTGGGCTAAGTTTTTGGGCCATGGGCCAAGTGTTGGGCCTTGGGCCAAGTTGTTGGGCCTTGGGCTAAAGTGTTGGGCTTGAACGGCCCATTAGGCAAGAGTATTCTTACGGACTAGTTTAGTAACGTGTTGTGTATAATTTACAGGCCCGTGCTTGTGATTGTGCACTTAGGGATTTCCTAGCTCGTTGCAGGTGTTCGATTGATTCCAGGTGAGTTCATGATGCCCCTTTTTAATCTTTTTACGTTTTGGGCTAGCATACACACCTTATTACAATTTTACCCGATTTTACTTGTTACAACTATTTGGATGGTATTACATAGCCTCTTTCGTAAATGTGGATTTATGAAAATATGTGTGATTTATATTTTATGCCTTAGGATATTTTAGACTCGTTTACGGTCTTATATTCCCTAAGGTTATATATATTATTTATGGTCTAGGCTCGAGGATACTATTAAGCCTAGTATTAATTTCTAGATTATCCATTATTTATGGATTGAATGTGATGATGTGGTTTGGTTGAATGTTTGAATTTAATGTTTGTATGTGTGTATGTGAATGTGTATGTGATGGTAAACTGTGACCGGGTCAAATATATTACTCGGGGAGGACCCGAGGTGAGGAGGCCCATGTTGCATGTTTATGACACGACTGGGTCAAATATATTACTTGGGGAAGACCCGGGGTGAGGAGGCCCGCCGTTCTATGAACCGTGGTCGGGTCAAATATATTACCTGGGGAAGACCCGGGGTGAGGAGGCCCGTATCACGTGTTTGGATGTTAAACCGCGACCAAGTCAAATATATTACTTGGGGATGACTCGGGGTGAGGAGGCTCGTGTTGCGTGATTTTGTTTTATTAAACTGTGACCGAGACAAATATATTACTTGGGGATGACCCGGGGTGAGGAGGCTCGTGTTGCATGATTTTAACGGTTTTGTCAAACCACGGCTGGGTCAAATATATTACTCGGGGAAGACCCAGGGTGAGGAGGCCCGTGCTGCGTGAAAAGATGTTTAATGTTTTATTCTCTTATGATTTGGTTAAGAAAAGTTATTTATGATTTTATGGTCTCATGATTTTCCATTACATTCCATACTCATGGAATTTAAATTTTTAATGAATGTCATTTACGAAAACTTGAACTCACTCAGCTCAAGCTGACTTTGTGTGTATGTTAGATTGACTTGCAGGTTAAGAAGTGGATGCTACCGCTTGGACGTGCTGGATGCTACTTGGGAGGTTGAAGGCATTTTTGGTCAAGGATTTCAAATAAAACGGATATTTTATTTACAATTGATTTTGGACACCTATACCCGTGTTTTGGGATTTTTAAATACTTAAACTTTTTCCGCTGTTATTTACTCTGAACTGGTTTTAAATACAAAGAATCGTTTGGTTTTAAATTTTTGTGAAATTGTGGATGTGATTACCAACTGTAGGATTCCAGGGATTCGGGGTCTTACAATACATATGTTACAGGTGTAAAGATATGAGGATAAAAGTTAGAAGACACATAGCCTGCCTATAGGATATTCAAAGAACAACTTATCATTTGCTTATTTATTTATTACAACTTGTATTATTTGATAAACTTGTGTTACATGAAGATTTAAATGAAATAATGCTATTATGGTCACCTAATAGTGTCACGTGTGTTTGAGCAATCTGTATGTCACACTCAGGCGTTTCTTCTTTAGCTAGGGTGTTACTGAGGGTGCAAGACGGTACGGTGCTTTGGCTACGGGGTTTGCTTCGGGTACAAGATCAATACGGAACTCCACTTGACGTATGGGAGAGAGTCCGGAAACGTCTTCGGGAAAGACTTCGCTGAAATCGCAAATAATCGGAATATCAAAAAGTTGCTTTTCTTCGTGGACCTTTGTGGTGACATGGGCTAAGAAAGCGACATACTTCTTGCGCAAATAACGTTGGGCTTCAAGGCACGACATGAGGTTTAGCTTTGAAAATGGTCTTTCTTCGGCGACGTTTAGAATTATGCCACTTTCGATATGGATATGAATAATCTTCTCGAAACATTGAATTTCGGCATGATGAAGAGAAAGCCAATCCATGCCAACGATGACGTCGAAGCTACCCATTTGCATCGAAATGAGATCAGTGTAAAACTTTTGCCCATTAAGGATGAGCGTGCAATTACGGACAACGGAGTCAATAACGTTCAAACTACCGTTAGCTATCTCTACCGTGAAGGGTTTAGACAATTTACTACGGGGCACATCAAGTATATATTCAAAATCAAAGGAAATGAAACTCCTATCGGCTCCCGAATCAAATAATACCGATGCATGATGCTTGTTAACTAGAAACGTACCATTCACCACATCGTTCGAGTTTTGGGCTTGATGTGCATTGATGGTGAAGGCTCGCCCTTGAGTTCCTTGAGGTGCTTGGGTTTGAGAAGTTAAAGCTTGAGGGGTTGGAACTTGGTAGGCTTGCATGATCATGGGTTGGGTTTGAGGATTTGGAGGAGGCATGAGTTGGGGTAATTGAGGTTTGTAAGTTTGAACTTGGTAGGTGTGGGAGGTGTAGTAGGATTGTGGGGCAACAAAGGCTTGATAGGCTTGAGCGAGTCGAGGACACGCGTTGCGGAGGTGGCTTGGATCACCACAGTTATAGCAAGCCCTAACGTTGTTAATGATTGGAGCACGAGGGATGGACCGGTTGGGTTGGTTTGATGGTGCGAACCGCGGTGGAGTGGCTTGCACACGGGGTGCTTCTCGGCAGTATTGGGTGAGGTGACCGAATCGATGGCAATTGGTGCACACCCAGCAAGTGGATTAGGCCGGATGGTGACGTTGGCAAGTGCTGCAATATGGGTGTGGTCCAGTGTATGGTTTCTTTGTTGGAGGGGCTTGTTGGGCTTGTGGTTGGGCTATAACAAATTTTTGAGTGTGGACTGGTGTATGGTTTCTCGTTTGTTATTGCAGTAATAAGAGGAGTTGTGGTTGTGTTTGGAGGATTCGGGCTTGGACTCTTTAACGGGCCCGGATGCGGGCTTATCATTGGGCTTCTTTGAACTTTTTCGCGTCAAGCCCCTGGCCCTACGTGGTTTTCAGTGAGGGTACAGGCTAGGGTGATGGCATCATGAAGTTCTTTCGGGTCACGAATAAGGACGGAATCTTGGATTTGCATCGGCAAACTTGTGATGTACTTATCAATGGCAAGCTCCAAAGGAGTAACCATATGCGAGATAAGGATGCTCAATTCGTGGAATCGATTGTTGTAAGCGGTATTATCACCTCCCTCTTGCTTCAAATTCCAGAATTCTTCTTCCAACTTTTGGAGTTCATATTTCGGGCAGAATTGGTCTAACATGAGCTTCTTAAGTTCATCCCATGGAAAGGCCATGGCAATCTCAGTCCCAAGGTCTTTCTTTTTGCTATTCTACCATGTAAGGGCACTCGATTTGAAAACACTTGATGCATACATGGTCTTCTTGTCATCCGAGCATGCACAGTGGAGGAACACGCTCTCCATGTGCTCGAACCATTGAAGAAGGGTTATAGCACCCTTAGTCCCAAAGTAATTGGTCGGGTTAGCATTAGTGAATTGCTTGATAGTGAAAACATTAGAGTTTGCGGGAACATTAGCGGCATTCACGTCTTGGAGTTGAGAGATGACCATTGAGAGGGCTTCCACGATTCCCTTCATAATGCGAGATGACATGTGACGGCCAGAGTTGCCGGTGTGGCGGGTACGGTTGATGAGACGGGAAGACATACTGCAAGGATCAAATGTGTAAAATTTATGAGACTTGGGTAAATGTTATAAGTGTATGAGTTTGTATAAGTTGATACTTGTGAATTCTATTTAACAATTTGAGGTTGACTTTGTGGTTGAGGTTGAGAATGAGGTCATTTATGAGACGTGATTTTTTGAGTGTTGACGTAATGAGGAATAATAAATAAAGTAAATACGTAAATAAATAAATAGTTATAACATAACTTAAAATTTAAGCATGGGGGTTCATTTGTTGGTTAGGGTTTCATGAACCACCATGGTTCCTTCCAACGAAATGAAAATATCGAAAACCAAATAAAAGTGATTAAAATTGAGTTGTAAGGGGGTGTTGAGATAGATGGTTGAAGTACTTCGGGAACCACCCGTTATTTGTGTACTTCACCCAACTATTCAACTAAAACACAATACAGAAAACCGAGTTTAGCAACGTATAACCGTGAATTTGGTTACAAATTTAGGATGTGATCGACACATGACCACGATTGATACAATAAGGGTGGTAGATTTGTGAACGTGGTGTGATACGCTTTGGCCTAACAAGTTTCACACTCACACCTCACCCTCCAGGAAGGCAACCAGGTCTCACGACTGATTGAGATGTATGCGCATTGCACTTCCTTAGACTCGCAAGCCTTGGTGTCAAGGGATCGGTGTACAGGTGTGTCCCCCTTACAGCTACTACGTATCCGTTACACAAATCATCCTCAAGGTGAGGGAAGGTAAAAGGTGGGAATTCTTAAGGAATTTTCTGATTAAAAATCGTCCTAAAATTTTGAAAAAATGATTTTGAGGCATAGCCTCGGAATAAGTGTGTACTTTAGTGTACATTTGTATATGATAAACAATTTAAATAAATTAAGCTATGTACAAAAATTATAACAAGTAGGGTGCACGTATAGGAACACGTATAGGGGCCCTAAATATGCTACTAATCTGTCACCTATCTTATAGCCTTCAGCTCTGATACCAATCTGTCACACCCCAACCTACGACAGAATATGCCGCGGCGCGACATAATTGTATCATAGCTCAAAAGACTCTAAAGTAAATACACGTGCCAATATCTAAATTATTCATTTCATATTATTCAAGTACGCAAAAGCACAAACATTGTCTCATAGAAATAAACATAAAAATTAAATAAAAAGAAATAAATAGTATTTAATTCATCATGTATCCTAAGGTCCAACTACTCTTTAATCCCTTGTTTCTTCATTCAATTGGCTATCTACGCCATGCGGGAAAATACATAGTTAGTCAACATAAAGTTGAGCAAGTAATCACGGTTTTTGAATACATATAATATTAAAAATGACAATTCCTTGAGATAATATGAAATACTACAACTAGCATAACAACAACATAATAATAATAATATAAAAGTTTTCTTTTCACTCAAATCCCATGGATAACAAGCTGCTCCGACGGCGTATGATCATACTAATGAGGATGAGGATGCGGATGAGATACCAACCATCAAAACATAAAAATAAACGCATATTCACATTTGCACGTATAACTAATTGAGCAATATTATATAACGCAAATAGTAGAATTGTAGTGAAAAAAATGATTAACGCATAACGCTCCCAAAATATAAAACGGTAAAAAGAGGGATGTGAATTACTTACCTTTTAGTGAGTGGATTTGTGAGGATGAGATAATAATAAAAGAAAATGTGGATGAACTCGTTCAATCCTTCGAGATACGTCAACAAGATGCCCTAATTGTTAAGGGAAATGTTAATTAAATATAAGCAAAGTATTAACAAGGCTTAACGAATTTGGGATTCGGTTGTTTTAACTAAAAGTTCATTATTAGAACTTTATTAATTTTATGCTCAAAATTATTATTATTATTATTAATTATTATTATTACTATTATTATTACTGTTATTATTATTATTGGTATTGGTAAACATTAATGTTTATTAACATATGTAACCAAGATATGATATTTATAAATTATGAATAATTAATCATTATATATTTATATATATTTTGTCGAAAAGTAAATACTAGTTTTGATGACATGTTACGTAATAGATGGATTAAGCACATTACTATTTGAACGTTAATAAGTTATTAGATCGGTGTATTTAAACGAGTGGTAAAACATTTTAACTACATTTATTATATAAAGATATATATATACTCATTATATAAAGATATATATATATATATATATATGTGTATATATATAAAAGAAAGTTGTGAAACTAGGGCCGAGATGAGGGAAAATAGTCAACCCGAGGTTCGGTTTCGTTGAAACAAAGTTTATTTAATGATATATTTATTATAATTAGAATAAAAATAAAACAAAGAGTAAAATAAAATAAAATAAATGAGCAAAAACCGGGTCCGGGGGTTCCAACCTGCGCCCTGGGCCGGTTCAGTGGCTTTACATGAAAGACATGTGTAACACCTGTTAACTCCGGTTTGAAGAACTAAAGCTTGTAGAGTATGTATAACTCTCGGGACTTAACCGACGTTTCTCGGAAGCCTTCACATCATCCCGGTACGTTAAAGAACCTAACCATTTCTTCCATTTTGCCTTACACTTGAATCTAGAAGGACTAGAGTGTAATATCTTATGTTATAACATAAAAAAAAAAAAAAAAAACCCTAGCCCCTATACCTGCAGCGATCGGCAGAAAGGAGCAGCCACAAGACCACCGATTTTCTTTTTTGCAGCCAACTTTAAGCCTTAGAACTTCAATTCAAGGTATGTACTACGATTCCCCAAGTCTTTTTCACGTTAATTGACCCTCATATTGCGCGAATTGATCGAAAAACGTTTTGTTGTAGGCTAACCGGGTGGCTGCCCAATTGAGCGTTTCCGGGGCTGTTTCAAGTGAGGTTTTCACATCAAAATCCCACTAGGTATGACATGTACATCATATTAAAATTTCGTGGTCATTGGAGGTGTTTAGGTCGGTAAATCGATCTTAGTTCGAAAACTAGGGTTTATCGGGTGTAGAATTTCAAATTGTTGAGTTTGATGCGTTAGTTGATCGGGTGACCGACCGATTCAGTTTGTGCAGCCCTAGGGGGGTTTAAGGGCTGTGGAAAAATTATTTTTTTGGTGCTCGGGGCTGTCATGGTTAATGCTTCGTCAATCGAGTCGGCGGTGCGCGAATTTTCGTTTAAATGTTAAAGTAAGTGTTGTAAAAAGGAACCGTCAACCCAATTAACTCGGGTGACATAATTATGACGAATGAAAAGAGTTAAGATGGAATTTGGTCCATTCGGGGCTGATTCGTTTAACAAATGGTTTTAAGGTTTATTACACGCGCATTCGACCCGATTTGACTATCCTTGGGCCAAGTTGTTGGGCCTTGGGCCAGGTGTTTGGCCTTGGGCCATGTATTGGGCCTTGGGCCAAGTTGTTGGGCCTTGGGCCAGGTGTTGGGCCTTGGGCCAAGTTGTTGGGCCTTGGGCCAAGTTGTTGGGCTTGTACGGCCCATTAGGCTAGAGTGTTCCTACAGGCTAGTTTAGTAATGCGTTATGTATAATTTACAGGCCCTTGTTTGTGATTGTGCCCTTAGGAACTTCCTAGCTCGTTGCAAGTATTCGATCGATCTCAGGTGAGTTCATGATGCCCCTTTTACTCATTTTACTTTTGGGCTAGCATGCGCACCTAAATGTTTTCTTACTTGATGAAATGTTTTAAAATGATTTTATATAGGCTTGCTAGTATATGGTAAGCCTTGGGATGTTAAATGTATATATGTATATACATTATTTCTTGGCCTCTATTTGGCAATGTTGTAGTCGTTTCGACTACTGATGTTGTGTATGCCTACTTTGTGTTTGCATGCACTGATGTTACGTGTTTGGGTTGTACGTTTGCTCGACCCTGATGTTATACGAGGATGTTATATATATATACTGTTATGTATATAGGGATGTTATTGAATGGATGTTTACATATACATTTGTATATGTATGTATGAGGATGTTTAAGTTCGATAATGATGATTAGATGGATGTACCCTTTTATATTTAGAAAATCTTTGGTATGGCTATCATGATTTTACTACTGATATCTTTTACTTAAAACTTGAACTCACTCAGCTCAAGCTGACTTTGTGTGCATGTTAGTGTAAGTTTCAGGATTTGGAAGAGGATGCCTTATCGCTTGGTCGTGCACGGAGCTACTTGGATGGTGAAGGGCATACTGGAAGGAAGAATTGTTATGAACATTTTATTTCAAGGAAACTTATAAAAGTTATACTTACTTTGGATTTTGGGCAAAATTCCCGGGTTTCGGGAACTTATTTCATTTTTCATGTTTTCCGCAAAATTGATACTCTGATACATTTGTTTTAATGGAAGAAACGGTTTTTAAGTTTATTTAATTTTACGAGTGTTTTGAATGATTACCAATTGTGGGGTTCCCGGGGTTCGGGCCTTACAAGTTGGTATCAGAGCCTTGGTTCGAGGGATCCGAGCATCCCCGAATGCTTGGACTCGAACGGTAAGAAAAGAGACCAGTATGCCCGCCGCGAGTAGCTGCACGCCAAGAGGTAACTTTAAATTATTTAGTCATTCCTTTACATTTAAGATTTCCCTTATGTGATTAACTGTTAAGTGTTAGATAGAGTGCTAATATGGTTAGGGGCCGGGGGTGATTAGGACGGGCGGGTAAAGTAAACGATTAATCACACTTGATCAACGTCATTAGCAGTTTACCCTTACCTTACATGTTCTAAATGCCACTTGTACTTAATCATATTAAAACTCTGTCTTTGTAGGGATAAGTCATGGTAAATACTCGAACAACCAGGAGAGGTGGTTCTAGCGGTCGTGGTCGTGGTCGTGGTCGTAGGCCACGTGCCGAAGCCGAGAATGAGATTCCTACTCCCCAGCATGAAACTCCGATTCATGAGGAGGGGGGTAACCCCGCCTTAGATCCTGCTTTACGCGCGGCTATCGCGGATGAGGTTTACCAGGTGCTCCATAGCGCCATTCCAGAGATCGTTGCTGAGTCCGTCAGGGTCATGGAAGAATCACTAGCTGGTAAGGGTAGTAAGGAGGTACAGGTCGAAGAGGAAGAGGAAGTGTATGTGCCGAATGGGGATGAAGATGAGGTGCGGACCGTTAGTGTATCGACCCAGGGTTGCTCGTATGGTGACTTTAAGAAGTGCGACCCCCCTTCTTTCGATGGCACTAAAGATGCATTGGCAGCACATCAGTGGGTGAGGGAGATGGAGTCTGTTCTGAGGGTTAGTAAATGCAATGGGGATGACATGGTGACTTATGCTACTGCCTCGTTCCATTCTGAGGCACTATATTGGTGGGATAATTTCGCGCAAGCTATGGGTGATCGTACGATTAGGAGGATGAAGTGGGATGAGTTGAAGAAATTGGTTCTCGATCAGTTTTGTCCTCCGCATGAATTGGATAAGATAGAACAGGAATTCTTGACCTTGGAGGCTTGTACTATGTCGCATCGAGAGTATACCACCAAGTTTAACAAGATGGCTCGTTTATGTCCCGACTTGGTTACTCCCGAAGCCAAGAGGATTAAGAAGTACGTGAAGGGGCTTCCGGTGGATATTCGTAGGGGTGTGTTGACTACCGACATGAACTCTTTTCACTCGGTGGTCACTCTAGTAGGTAAACTTTATGATCAGAGGGAGAAATTACCGCCTACCGAGAATAGGAGGGCATGGAACTCAAATTCGTACGGTAAGCGGCCAAGGGGAACAATTTTAACTCGTCCGGGAAAAGGGTAAAGACTGAGACTTCTGAGTTTAAAAGGGATGCAGCGTCTAGTAATTGCAAGAAGTGTGGGAAGCCGCATAAGGGGGAGTGTAGGATGGGGTCTGGCACTTGTTTTCGTTGTGATAAGGTGGGACACCCGCATTTCGAGTGCCCGACATTGACCTGTTTCCGCTGTAAGGGTTCGGGTCACTTGGCATCAAACTGTCCTTCCATTAAGGTGGGGGGGTCCGGGCAGGGGACTTCCTCGAGGAGGAAGATGGATGAGAAGCCGAAGGCCAGGGCGAGGGCTTTCAACATCTCCAAGAAGGAAGCGAAGGAGGATGCGGATGTTGTTTCAGGTACTTTTTCCTTATTTAGCTTTCATTCCACCGTTATAATTTCTTATTCCTTTGAATTCGTATGTGTTGATCGTGTAGCTAAGCAGTAGTATAATATTGTCGTAGGTACCTTTCTACTTGATGAATTACAGGCATCAGTCTTATTTGATTCGGGCGCCAGTAGAAGTTTTGTGTCTACCGCTTTCTGTTCCTCGTTGAACAAATCACCCGAGCGCGTAGTCGATGTGTTTGAGGTTGAGGTAGCCGTAGGAAAATCCGTGTCCGTGTCTAGGGCTATTCAGGGTTGTTCCATCGAGTTGTCTGGTCATAGATTTCTGGTGCGATTGTATTTGATGCCGCTTGGTTGTTTCGATGTGGTTCTCGGGATGGATTGGCTCGCGAATGTTGATACTCAGAGCATTTGTGGTCAGAAACTTGTTCGTCTAAGGGCCCCGGATGGGACTCGTATTACGGTCTTCAGTGATCGAATGTTGCGACGCCACATATTATATCCACGATTAAGGCGGGGAAGTTGATGCAGCGGGGGGTGCGGGGCGTATCTGGCGTATGCTATGAATGTGAATACCGAGGTGGCTACCGTCGGTGATGTTCCTATTGTTCGGGATTTCCCGGATATATTTCCAGATGATTTGTCAGATGTGCCGCCGGATCGCAAGGTCGAGTTCCAGATAGACCTTGTACCGGGCGCCAAACCCGTTGCCTGAGCTCCCTACCGTCTAGCGCCGAATGAAATGAAGGAGCTTATGGCTCAGTTGGAAGACTTGCTCGATAAGGGCTTTATTCGACCGAGCATCTCGCCTTGGGGTGCCCCGGTCTTGTTCGTTAAGAAAAAGGACGGTAGCATGCGAATGTGCATTGACTACCATGAGTTGAATAAGCTCACTGTTAAAAATCGGTACCCGCTCCCGAGGATCGATGACTTATTCAACCAACTCCAAGGAGCTAATTGGTTCTCGAAGATCGACCTTAGGTCCGGGTATCATCAGCTGAAGATTCGGGAGGAGGATATTCCTAAGACTGCCTTCCGCACTCGTTATAGACATTACGAATTTCTAGTAATGTCTTCCGGTTTGACCAACGCACCGGCTGCGTTTATGGATCTTATGAACCGGGTGTGTAGACCGATGCTCGATCGTTCGGTTATTGTGTTCATCGACGACATTCTTGTGTACTCAAAAAGTGAATCCGATCACGCCGGTCATCTTAGGGAAGTGCTGGAGGCTCTGCGAAAGAACAAATTGTACGCGAAATTTTCTAAGTGTTCCTTCTGGTTACGTGAGGTTCAATTCTTGGGCCATGTTATTAACCCGAGTGGTATTCTGGTTGACCCTGCAAAGGTGGAAGCCGTTAATGAATGGGAGTCTCCAAAGTCTCCAACCGAAATCCGTAGTTTTCTGGGTTTGGCGGGGTATTACCGCCACTTTATTCCCGATTTTTTGAAAATTGCTTTTTCACTAACCAAGCTGATTAAGAAAAGTGTTAAGTTCGTTTGGGGTACGGAACAGGAGGAGGCTTTTCTCGAGTTGAAGAACAGATTGACGCATGCCCCGATCTTAGCTTTACCTGATGGCACCGACGATTTGGTGGTGTATTCTGATGCCTCTTATCAGGGGCTTGGGTGTGTTTTGATGCAGTGAGGTCAAGTCATCGCTTATGCCTCACGACAGTTGAAGCCTCACGAGGCGAATTATCCTATCCACGATTTAGAACTGGCAGCGGTTGTATTTGCGTTTAAGTTGTGGAGGCACTATTTGTACGGTGTTCCTTGCGTTATTTATACCGATCATAAGAGCTTAAAGTATTTCTTCGAGCAAAAGGAACTGAATATGCGGCAGCGTCGATGGTTGGAGTTGATTAAGGACTACGACCTGGAGATCATGTACCATCCGGGTAAGGCTAACGTGGTGGCCGACGCGTTAAGCCGGAAGGAGAGACCAAAACCTATTCGTGTAAAATCCTACCAGCTTATTCTCAAACCCGGCATTTTGAAACAAATAGCCAACGTACAGAATGAAGCGTTCCAGGTGGAATGGATTATGTCAGAGCGTATTTCGGGTCAGGAAAAGTTGTTGGAAGACGTAGGTGATGGGGTGAAATATAAGGATGGTCATTTATGGGTACCGAGGTATGGAGGATTCAGAGATAAAATTTTGGATAAGGCACACAAGTCGCGCTATTCTATTCACCCGGGCACGACCAAGATGTACCAAGACTTGAAGAAAAATTATTGGTGGCCTGCAATGAAATTTGAGGTGGCTCAGTATATGAGTAAGTGTTTGACGTGTCTACAGGTTAAGGCCGAGCATCAGAAGCCATTTGGGAAACTTCAGCCGTTGGAAATACCTGAGTGGAAATGGGAACATCTTACCATGGATTTCGTGACTAAACTGTCTCGTACTCCTAGGGGCAATTATGACACCATTTGGGTAATTGTGGATAGACTGACCAAGAGCGCTCATTTCTTGCCGATTCGAGAGACTTTTAACTCAGAGCAGCTGGCCGATGTGTTTATTCGTGAGATCGTCTCTAGGCACGGGGTGCCGGTGTCTATTGTTTCGGATAGGGATACACGTTTCACCTCCATGTTTTGGAAAAGGTTTCACAAGGAGATGGGCACCAAACTCCTCATCAGTACTGCCTATCACCCGCAGACGGATGGTCAGTCCGAGAGGACCATTCAGACTCTCGAGGATATGTTGCGGGCTTGTGTTATCGACTTTGGTGGTAGTTGGGACCGTCACTTACCGTTAGTGGAGTTTTCGTATCATAACAGTTATCACGCCACGATTGGGATGCCACCGTTTGAGATGTTGTATGGTAGGAGGTGTAGGACTCCTGTCTGTTGGGGTTCCATTGGTCAAAAGCAGTTAGGTAGTTTAGAGGTGGTCGAGGCTACGACTAAGAAACTCGACAAGATTAACGCATTTATGAAGGCCGCGCAGGATCGTCAGAAATCTTATGCCGATAAAAGGCGAAGGCCTATCGTGTTTGAGGTTGGGGATCGGGTTATGTTAAAAGTTTCTCCCTGGAAGGGCATTATTCTTTTTCGTAAGAGGGGGAAGCTCAGTCCGAGGTTTATTGGCCCGTTCCGTATTTTGGCCCGAGTTGGCGAGGTAGCTTATAGACTGGATTTACCCGAGGAGCTCGCGGGGATTCATCCTACTTTTCACGTGTCTCATTTGAGGAAATGCTTAGCGGATGAGGAGGCCCATGTGCCTCTTGACGATATTGAGCTCGATGGTAAGCTGAACTACGTCGAGCAACCGATTGCTATCCTTGACCATCAGGAGAGGCGCTTGAGAAATAAGGTGGTTAGGCAGGCGAAGGTGCAGTGGAAGCACAGTAGGGGTTCCGAGGCCACTTGGGAGTCTGAAAACGAAATGATGAGGCTTTATCCGCAGTTGTTCCTGTCGCATCGGGATTCGAGGACGAATCCCATTGTAAGGGGGGTGGACTTTCAACACCCGTTAACTCCGGTTTGAAGAACTAAAGCTTGTAGAGTATGTATAACTCTCGGGACTTAACCGACGTTTCTCGGAAGCCTTCACATCATCCCGGTACGTTAAAGAACCTAACCATTCCTTCCATTTTGCCTTACACTTGAATCTAGAAGGACTAGAGTGTAATATCTTATGTTATAACATAAAAAAAAATAAAACCCTAGCCCCTATACCTGCAGCAATCGGCAGAAAAGAGCAGCCACAAGACCACCGATTTTCTTTTTTGCAGCCAACTTTAAGCCTTAGAACTTCAATTCAAGGTATGTACTACGATTCCCCAAGTCTTTTTCACGTTAATTGACCCTCATATTGCGCGTATTGATCGAAAAATGTTTTGTTGTAGGCTAACCGGGTGGCTGCCCAATTGAGCGTTTCCGGGGCTGTTTCAAGTGAGGTTTTCACATCAAAATCCCACTAGGTACGACATGTACATCATATTAAATTTTCGTGGTCATTGGAGGTGTTTAGGTCAGTAAATCGATTTTAGTTCGAAAACTAGGGTTTATCGGGTGTAGAATTTCAAATTGTTGAGTTTGATGCGTTAGTTGATCGGGTGACCGACCGATTCAGTTTGTGCAGCCCTAGGGTGGTTTAAGGGCTGTGGAAAAATTATTTTTTTGGTGCTCGGGGCTGTCGTGGTTAATGCTTCGTCAATCGAGTCGGCGGTGCGCGAATTTTCGTTTAAATGTTAAAGTAAGTGTTGTAAAAAGGAACCGTCAACCCAATCAACTCGGGTGACATAATTATGACGAATGAAAAGAGTTAAGATGGAATTTGGTCCATTCGGGGCTGATTCATTTAACAAATGGTTTTAAGGTTTATTACACGCGCATTCGACCTGATTTGACTATCCTTGGGCCAAGTTGTTGGGCCTTGGGCCTTGGGCCAAGTTGTTGGGCCTTGAGCCAGGTGTTGGGCTAGGTATTGGGCCTTGGGCCAAGTTGTTGGGCCTTGGGCCAAGTTGTTGGGCCTTGGGCCAAGTGTTGGGCTTGTACGGCCCATTAGGCTAGAGTGTTCCTACAGTCTAGTTTAGTAACGCGTTATGTATAATTTACAGGCCCTTGCTTGTGATTGTGCCCTTAGGAACTTCCTAGCTCGTTGCAAGTATTCGATCGATCTCAGGTGAGTTAATGATGCCCCTTTTACTCATTTTACTTTTGGGCTAGCATGCGCACCTAAATGTTTTCTTACTTGATGAAATGTTTTAAAATAATTTTATATAGGCTTGCTAGTATATGGTAAGCCTTGGGATGTTAAATATATTTATATATATGTATATACATTATTTCTTGGCATCTATTTGGCGATGTTGTAGTCGTTTCGACTACTGATGTTGTGTATGCCTACTTCGTGTTTGCATGCACTGATGTTACGTGTTTGGGTTGTACGTTTGCTCGACCCTGATGTTATACGAGGATGTTATATATATATACTGTTATGTATATAGGGATGTTATTGAATGGATGTTTACATATACATTTGTATATGTATGTATGAGGATGTTTAAGTTCGATAATGATGATTACATGGACGTACCCTTTTATATTTAGAAAACCTTTGGTATGGCTATCATGATTTTACTACTGATATTTTTTACTTAAAACCTTAACTCACTCAGCTCAAGCTGACTTTGTGTGCATGTTAGTGTAAGTTTCAGGATTTGGAAGAGGATGCCTTATCGCTTGGTCGTGCACGGAGCTACTTGGATGGTGAAGGGCATACTGGAAGGAAGAATTGTTATGAACATTTTATTTCAAGGAAACTTATAAAGTTATACTTTGGATTTTGGGCAAAATTCCCGGGTTTCGGGAACTTATTTCATTTTTCATGTTTTCGCAAAATTGATACTCTGATACATTTGTTTTAATGGAAGAAACGGTTTTTAAGTTTATTTAATTTTACGAGTGTTTTGAATGATTACCCCTGAATATGTTGTGGGGTTCCCGGGGTTCGGGCCCTTACAACATGCTGGCGAATATGTCAAATATACCCCTGAAGATTTGGAGAAGTACTTATCAGTTTTGTTTGGAAGGGTAACTGGCTGTTTTGAACAACATAAAACGAAAATGCACATAGGGCAATCAACATGTTCATGATGATGATGGTTAATGGTTTGGTCTGCATTTTTTTTGTTGTATCTGGACTAATGTGATCTTCATGATATTGAAACTTATGAGTAGGTAAATTGTAAGACCCCGAATCCCGGGAATCCTACAGTTGGTATTCATCCATAATACTTATAAAAATACTTAAACTTGAAAACAGTTCATTCCATTAAAACAACCAATTCAGAGTATAATTTAGCGGAAAACCATAATTAATAAAATAAGTTCCCAAAACCCGGGTATTATGCCCAAAACCAATTTAAACGTATTTGATAAAACTTTAAAAAAAAAGAAATGTTCAATATTTAAATCTCCAATCCAAGTATGCCCTTCACCGTCCAAGTAGCTTCGTGCACGTCCAAGTGGTAAGGCATCCTCCTCATAACCTGAAACTCACACTAACATGCACACAAAGTCAGCTTGAGCTGAGTGAGTTCAAGTTTTAATAAATAACATTAGTAATTAATAATCATAATAGCCATTCCAAGGATTTTAAAAAAATTAAAGGGATACATCAGTTAGGCCATCATCATCAATAAATAATCACCCTTATATATATATATATACATATAAATATATATAAACATCTTTGTAATCACATCCCTATATATATATATATATGCATATATATATATATATATATATATATATCATCCAAGTAATAACATCAGGGTCGAGCACACGTACAACCCAAACACGTAACATCTCATCCAACGTATGCAAACACAAAGTAGCCATACGTAACATCCGTAGTCGATAACGACTACTAAACATCACCAAATATTGGTCATACAATAATACATATATACATATGAAAACATCATCTCAAGGCCTACCCTATACAAGTAAGCCCATCCAAAATAATTTAAACAATTCATCAAGTAAAATCGCTTAGGTGTGCATGCTAGCCCAAAAACGTAAAAGAGTGAAAAGGGGGCATCATGAACTCACCTGACACAAGGTACGATTACACCACAAGCTAGAGGACCCCTAAGTAATCCCAAAACTCAAACACCTGTCGGTTTACATACACACATTACTAACGACATCGAAAGGAGTCGATTATCCTACGAGATGTTCTAACATGGTTCGAGTTATCTAAAGCCTCGACCTCATCAAACTCAATCATAACAGCCCCCGAGGCCTTACATTCACCAACATGACACCTAGATACTCCCGGGAATAAAGAATTCCCAATTTACCCCGAGAAGCACTAGGTGACACTAACACGCGCGTTTAAGAGTCGTTTAGGCCATTAACATCCAACTCAGCCCCATGTGGACCCAATATGATAAATTCACAGCCAACAAGTCCACACGACGCTACACGAGTCAAATGGGTCGGTAACTCGCAAGTACAACCCACCAACTATTCAATAAACGCAATTGCGCGTTGTACCGACCCATTTGAGCAACCGACAACCAGTTTAGCCCCATAACTTATAAAAATGATTTTTCAATAGCCCGTACATCAAACCAAGTTCACTCGAGCTGAATTGGTCGTTAATCACTTCAACCCTCGCGTTAAACGCAACAATCAACAATTCTAGTCACCGAACACAACCTTTCAAACTACAACTAGTTGACCAATCTAACGAACACCAATAAACATGATTTTTAAGTATGATATACTAGATATACCTTGTAGGATTTTGGTGCAAAAGCCTCAACCAAAACAGTCCCGAAAAGGTTAGAATTGACAGCCACCCGGTAAGCCTACAATACGCAATTTAACGATCAATACACGTGATATAACGATCAATTAAGGTGTAAAAGACTTAGGGAATCGTAGAACGAACCTTTAATTGATGTTTTATTCTCAAACCTTGGTTGGAAAGAAGAAAATCGCAGGGGGGGCTGCAAGAGTGCCGATCAGACAGCAAGGGAGTTAGGGTTAGGTTTGTGTTATAAAAATAAACGTTACGCTTTAGCCCCTCCAGTTTAAAGGTCATGGCAACTTAAAAGAAAAGCTTAAGTAATTTAACATACCAGAAGGATAATAAGGTTATTGAGGGACGACGGATAACTCCCGAGCATTGCACATACTTTACAAGATATAAATCATTAAACCGAAAATTAACGGGCGTTACAAGTCCATCCCCCTTACAATGGGATTCGTCCCCGAATCCCGATGCGACAGGAACAACTGCGGATAGAGTTTCATCATCTCATCTTCGGACTCCCAAGTAGCCTCGGAACGCCTACGGTGCTTCCACTGCACCTTCACCTGTCTAACCACTTTATTTCTCAAACGCCTTTCCTGACGGTCAATTATAGCAACCGGTTCTTCAACGTAGTTCAATTTCTATCAAGTTCAATATCATCAAGAGGCACATGGGCCTCCTCATCAACTAAACATTTCCTCAAATGGGACACGTGGAAAGTAGGATGAATCCCCGCCAGCTCATCGGGCAACTCCAGTCTATACGCTACCTCACCAACACGGGTCAATATACGGAACAGACCAATGAACCTCGGACTAAGCTTCCCCCTCTTACGAAAACGAATAATACCCTTCCAAGGAGAAACTTTCAACATAACTTGATCCCCATCCTCAAACACAATAAGTCTTCGCCTTTTATCCGCATAGGACTTTTGACGATCCTGAGCGGCCTTCATATAAGTCTTAATTTTATAGAGTTTCTCGATCGTAGCCTCAACCACCTCTCAACTACCCAACTGCTTCTGACCAATGGAACCCCGACAGACTGGAGTCCTACATTAGAGGATGATAGTTGGAGAAGACACTATACTTACGTTATTGAAACAAATGTTTAGTTGTATTTATATTTTCTTGTATTTCTTGTTTACGAACTTGTGTATATGATGTTTAAACCAATTAATGATAATATTGTCACTTAATAGCGTCACATGTGTTTTGAGAAATCTATACGTCACAGTAGGGCATTTCCGCTTTAGCCGGGGTGTTACAGATTGGTATCAGAGCCGTGACTATAAGGTAGGACATTAGACGTAGTGCCCTAGTTAGTTATAGCTTATTTGTTAATTAGGGTTTCATGATTAGAAATTATGTGGGCCCTATGTGATTGTTCAAATGCACATGTTTATTACTTTATTACTGTTGATTCGTTTACGCCTCATGAACACAAGTACACACACATAAGTCCAAGGCTTAGGCCTCAAACAAGTTTTTTCAAAAGCAACTTCAAGCAATTTTCAAAATTCGGTGTTCTGATGTGTCATCTTTTTAAAGACGGTTCTATGTGGCAGGTTCGTAGTAACTGTAAGGGGGACCTGCTTGTTTTCCGAACTCTTGACACCAAGGTTATTGAAACCTAAGGATAAGCAATGCGCATATATCCAATCAGACGTCGGACCTGGTTGCTTACCTGGAGAGTTCGGGAAGGGCATGAAACCTATTAAGCCAAATCGTTCCACTCCTACGCCACAGGAATCGCAACTTTATGTTTTCAAACGTGATCATGTTCTCTTTGTGAAAAGAATATGGTTACAATCCTAAGGATGTGACACAAGTCATGGTAGTTCATGCGACGTGTGACTCCGACCCTCAATGTTTTACAATGTGTTTTAACTAAAAGTCTGACAAGTCGTGGTGACACACAAATAACCAGCTTTTGGTTCGATTTGATTTTGCATGTTGATTTATGTGTTTTAACTAAAAGTCTGGCAAGTCGCGGTGATACACGAATAACCAAATTTTGGTTCGATTTGATTACGCATTTTTATTGGAACATAGAAGATATGATAATTCATACAACGTGTGATTCCGAAGACTCAATTGTATATATTGCAGTTTCGAAAAGTCATTGGGTTATGTTAATAGTCAAGTTTTAATTCATTTTTCTGTGTTTATATATTCAAAGAAATTTCTAAAATTTGTGCTATTATACGAATTGTTAAGTTTCAATCCGTTTTCTTTATCTGTAAATTCTATTATTATAATTCATATAATTCGAAATGTCATGGTGATACATGAATAGTCGAGTTTTAATTCGTTTTCTTTATATAATTCGTTTATTTCTATGTTTTTAATCGAAAATTTGAAAAGTTATGGTGGTAAATAAACACTCGATTTTCAATTCGATTTCATTACTTATATTAAGTTTACATTAATTTCATATCTTATCTCAAAATTCGATTTATATTTTTCATATATTATTTAAATATTTACGAGATTATTATTGAAATGCGAAAACTCACTCTTACTCATTAGCATTTAAATTTTGATTTCAAATTTTGTTTCTTGCGATTATTTATTTTCATAATATAAATGGAATCTTTCAGTAACATTCCTTTTGGTTATTAAACAAAATTTCATATTTACGACTCATGTCATATGAATCCTTCACGCTTCACGACATGTCTTCTCGTTTGCCCTCGAAACTCAACCCACAAGACGACAATCTAGAGCATCAAGTAATTTACCGTCGCAGTCCCGACTATGACAAACCAAGATTCATTACCAACCACAATGATACATTTAAACCTCAAAGCTATACCTAAGTAAATCTAAACCCAACCTAACTTTTGTATACTCATACCCAACCAAACGAAAATATGTACACGAGAACCCACCCTTTGTATAAAACATGCGATTCCACCACTCCGCTACCGCAACGTCAAAATGTTTCAAATGGTGATAAGTTCGGCCAACTCATCAACCTTTGCATCGTAACTATGCATACTCAACACAACATCTTTATTGACCTGTCACCCAACCATTTATCCCCCACCTTCTGTCTTACCTCATGCTCGTACTCCAAACTCGCTACTAATGTAAACCGAGCACATCCGTCATAAGGCCTAACTTGTTTCCGTCATGCCATACCTTACCCCGCATCCCTTAACAACTAAAAAGTTTATTCATTTTCCGACATCAATGCCTAGTTTTTTTCAAACTCATCAACCATTCCTAAATTTTAAATATCTAAAATTTTCATGCAAAATTTTTCACGTTTTATTTCTTTTATAAACACCTTTTACGTGAAATTTCAAATATCGATTTTTATAAGCAGTCCATTAATAAATATATATTCATATATTCGCAAAGTATTTCTTTATGCGAAGTATAATCAAGTTACTTTCTCAAAAAAAATCATTATTGTTATTGTTATTGTTATAAGTATTATCATTAATATTACTATTATATTATTATTATTATTATTACTACTACTACTACTATCATTATTACGCTTATAATATATTTTCAAGGGTTATATTAAGATCCTTAAGTAAAAATCTTTTACTTCAAACAAGTCTTAAGCCCGTAAGGTTGTCACTACAAAATTTTTGCCTTCAACGAGTCATTTTACTTGATCATTAATAATATTTTCATAGGGCACCGCTCAACAGAAAAATCTTTTCCACTAAAAGTCTTACAAAGTTTTCCTAGCTAAGGATATCTTATCAGATGAAATATTATTATAATTCTTCCTTGAGTTATATAAACGTCACGTTTTTACAATTGATTTTCACAAACTTGAACAAATCTCAACAATCATTTCTTTTCCCCTTCTTTGTCAACGTCAATGAATTTCGATTAAGAAATCATGACACCGCCTCTATAACAACTTTCATACCATAACCCATCTTCGAGAAGACAAGCATCACAAACTACCTATTGTTTTCCTTTTTCTTTCTTCTTCATGAATATATATTGTTATATATATTATATTTTTGGACATTATCGATTGACCATCCATCTGCGGGTGATAAGCGATGCTGATGAGGAGTTTGGTACCCATCTCCTTATGAAACATCTTCCAAAATCTAGAGGTAAAACACATATCCCTATCCGAAACAGTAGATACCGGCACCCCGTGCCTAGAAACGATCTCACGAATAAATACATCGGCCAACTGCTCGGAATTAAAAGTTTCTCGGATCGGCAAGAAATGAGCGCTCTTGGTCAGTCTATCAACGATTACCCAAATGGTTTCTATTATCATTTTAATTAAAATAATTGAGTCTATTATCATTTTAATTATTTGATTAGTTCTATTTCCACTCAATGTTTTATTCTAGTTATTTTGTTATCTTTGAGTTCAATGCTTCATCAATTTGACCTATGTTAAAATTTGATCTTGAAGTTTCGATTACTTAGTCTTGATTTCAGTGTTTTATCAATTTGAGACGGATGTTTCACTTTGATCTTCAATTATTTATTATATGATTATTAATCTCGATGTGTCCTTTATTCACATTGATATTTTATTGGAATTTTGATTTGTTTAACCGAGTCATTATTGATTCCAAGAACTTACACTTTATTATGTATTAAAAATTTCATTTATCTATCTTATTCTCGAACCCAATTCTTTACCGACTTACACGTTCATATTTTGTTGGCTCAATACCGCATTTATTTATTGTTATTCTCGACTTCAATGTTTCGTTTAAGTATGTCGATGTTCATGACTTTAACGTTCCATTCGTTATTATTATTCTAGGTTACTCTAGAATCTCGCTTATTTTATTAGAATTTCAGTAATATTGTTATTTCGCTTAAACTTCAACTATTTTGACTTAATGTTTTCGCTTATCCTTGACCTTAGGGATTTGTTTATACATTTTCGTTATTTTTCAATTCTTATAGTTTAAAACTTTCACATAATAATTTATTTTATCCTAACCCATACAATGGGACGTATTATGTGGACCATCCGACGATAAAGGTAATTATGGGTCGACACGTAATTATCCAAGTCCTCGCACGGAAGACATAATAAGTCCGGTTGCGTACAATAACTCGAAACCTAGAATGATTTGAAAGACGAGACAAATGCAGTATGATAAGGGCATGGTGGATGCGCCACTGGTACATCCTATATATAAGTGTCCTTACCATATTCTCATTTGTGGCGTCTTTCGGGTCATTCAAATATCAACGTTATTATTTTTATTTAACTATGTATATAAAAATTGTTAAAACTTTTAACAACTCCTTGTATTGGTTGTTTTCTTTTAAAATTTTATTTTCATTTTAATTTCAGGACGAAATTTCTAAAAGTTGTGAATCCTGTAACATTCGTTACTTTTCAAACCCGAAAACACGACCCATTTCGAATTTTTGGTTTTTGTTTATAAAGAATATATATAAATATATATTATTATATTCTCAAGTTTCGTTTCAATGTATTTTGCTCTTCGTTTATTTTTAATATAATATTCACGAGGAATTATGTTCGTTCGTTTCTTTCTTTTATTTTGCGCAAAAATCAAACCTCCTAGATTTAAAGTTCATATTTAAACGATTCGCAAATTAATCGGATATAATATGAAAACAATCCAAATATATTTATTTTTTTAACAAGTTATATAACATACTAAAGTCCAAGGTACAAATTGTAAAGATAATTTATTTCCTTGTTTTAAGATATTATGAAACTTCAAGGACCAGTTATGAAAATTGTTCAAATTAATAATAATAAAACAAATTAAACACCCAGCCCAAGACCAGCCCCCACGCTCACCCGTCACAACTTTCCGGCCGCTAGAATCGGCGTTGGCGAGCCCAAAAGCTCCTTTATTCTCGCGTCTTTGACCATTATTTTTGTTGTAACGTGATTAGACCTTGATTATAAACATTAAACAGCACGCTAATTATGTTATTACGTCCTTTGATTGCTGATTTAGCCGCGAGACCCGCTGTAAACGGCCGGCCATTTCGTTCAAACGCAATAATGATGATTAAACGTAACATGCTCCAATTGAATCTATAAATAGGACTCAAATCATCGACTAAACATATCTGCAACATCAATTTATTAAACATACACTCTATATTGCTTAAATAATCCGTCCAAGTTCGTTACTCTGGCCACCGTTGTTCACCGTCAAACCGTAACCTATCCAGGTAATTCATATATGCTTATTGGTAGTTTGTATCCGTAGGACCTAACCCCCAACGTAATCTGATCGAACATGAAGTGGATTGAATGAATTGAAACCTAGGTTTTGTGTTAGGAAGAAGATGATATAGCATGTTAATATATATACAATCAGTTCTATTCTTGTTCAAATAATCAGGTTGGTTCAGTTGGTAAACTATGTTGGTTTAGTCCTAGGGACCCGGGTTCGAACTCGGGTCTGGACAAATGTTTTCTGGTTAATGTCCTTTTTTTATCATTTTCTTCCACTATTATTATAATAAATCACTTTAAAGGTTTAATAAATTAAAAATCAAAATATATCAATTAAAATTATTCTTAAACAAAACAAAATTTTTATAATTATCGTTTTCAACTAAAAACCCAACTTCCATATTTCGTTAAACCATTAAAATTAATATATATATATATATCCGTTACTTAAATTCCTTAACTTTACAACTCGTTAAATCGTTAAAGTTAGTTGTAATCCATTAACTTAAATTCGCTAGCCTTCATTTCATTGACTTTAAACTATTAGCTTTATAAATCGTAAACTTTAATCTCGTTAACATAATTATTTTGCAAGATAAAATTTCCTATTTAAAATCCAAACCATGAAATTATCGTAACTGTCATATTAGTATTAAATTATAATATTAAATACTAAACATTGTTAAAATTTTGTTAAACTTAAATATATTATTATAATATGAAGGTCCTATAATGTTAATAAAACACATTAACATAATGCTTAGTTCCAAAAATCAAATTGGTTAACGTTTATAATCCCGTTAGTTAGATTTTGCTTTTGTTTTAATTATAGTTCAAAGAAGTTCAATCGTTTTGAGTTCTTTAACACATTCGGTTGCTTCGGTTTTGTTATCGTGTTTTCGGCTTATGTTGCTAGTTATCTTCGATTTCGAGGTGAGTTTCTCACACCCCCTTTCTAACGCTTTTACTTTTGGGGGTAGCATATATATCCTATTAAACGCAAATCGATTTTATACTCAGCTATTAAACTGCAATTCATATCGTGGACTTGTGTGTTATTGTGCTTACTTGATTATGTGCTCAGCAAGTGGTTGCCTCAATAAGTATGATCATACGCCCCCCTTTGCACTCAGGACCATTTTGTTATGAGTGGAAAAGGGACCCCCGATCTGAGTACGTTGGCTGTTGCCAACTGGAAAGGACATTGCATGCAAAGTAGTTTAATTATCACAAGTTTCATGGAATTGCAAGGTTTTATATATTTATTCAAACTTGTGGGAACTCACTAACTATTAAGTTAGTTGACCGTATTTTATATATATGTTATAGGTACAAGCATTAGAGGATGATACTTGGAAAAGACACTAGACTTAGGTTATTGAAACAAATGGACAAAATGTTTAGTTGTATTTATATTTTCTTGTATTTCATGTTTACGAACTTGTGTATATGATGTTTAAACCAATTAATGATAATATTGTCACTTAATAGTGTCACATGTGTTTTGAGCAATCTGTACGTCACACTAGGGCGTTTCCGCTTTAGCCGGGGTGATACAACCAAAATACCACTCGGGTTAATAACATGACCCAAGAACTGAACCTCACGTAACCAAAAGGAACACTTAGAAAATTTCGCATACAACTTGTTCTTTCGCAGAGCTTCCAAAACTTCCATGAGATGACCGGCGTGATCGGATTTGCTTTTGGAATACACAAGAATGTCGTCGATGAACAATAACCGAACGATCGAGCATCGGCCTACACACCCGGTTTATAAGATCCATGAACGCAGCCGGTGCGTTAGTCAAACCAAAAGACATCACGAGGAATTCATAATGCCCATAACGAGTGCGGAAGGCAGTCTTAGGGATATCTTCCTCCCGAATTTTCAACTGATGATACCCGGACCTAAGGTCGATCTTCGAGAACCAACTAGCTCCTTGGAGCTGATCAAATAAGTCGTCGATCCTTGGGAGAGGGTCCCAATTTTTAACAGTGAGTTTATTCAAGTCACGGTAGTCAATGCACATCCGCACGCTACCGTCCTTCTTCTTAACGAATAGGACCAGGGCACCCCAAGGTGAGATGCTCGCATGAATGAAGCCCTTGTCGAGAAAGTCTTCCAATTGAGCCATAAGTTATTTCATTTCATTCGGTGCTAGACGGTAAGGGGCTCGAGCAACGGGTTTGGCGCCCGGTACAAGGTATATCTGGAACTCGACCTTACGATCCGGCGGCACATCCAACAAATCATCTGGAAAGACATCCGGGAAATCCCGAACAATAGGAACATCACCGACGGTAGCCACCTCGGTATTCACGTTTATAGCATACGCCAGATACGCCCTGTACCCCCGCTGCATCAACTTTCCCGCCTTAAGCATGGATATGATATGTGGCGTCGCACCATTCCGATCACCGAAGACCGTAATTTGGGTCCCATCCGGGGCCCTTAGACGTACAAGTTTCTGACCACAAACAATCTGAGCATCAACACTTGCGAGCCAATCCATCCCAAGCACCACATCGAAACAGCCAAACGGCATCAAGTCAACCGTATCGGAAATCTATACCCAGAAAACTCGATGGAACAAACCTGAATAGCCCTAGAAATGGAAACGGACTTTCCTACGGAAACCTCAACCTCAAACACATCGACTACGCGCTCGGCTAATTTATTCAGCGAGGAACAGAAAGCGGTAGACACAAAACTTCTACTGGCACCCGAATCAAATAAGACCGATGCCTGTAATTCATCAAGTAAAAAGGTACCTGGGATAACATTACACTACTACTTAGCTACACGATCATACATACGATCCCGAAAGAATGAGAAATTGTAACGTCAGAATATAAGAATAGATACGGAGAAAGTACCTGAAACAACATCCGCATCATCTTTCGCCTCTCTCTTGGAGATGTTGAAGGCCCCCGCCCTGGCCTTCGGCTTCTCTTCCACTTTCCCCCTTGAGGAAGTCCCCTGACCAGACCCCCCCCCCCCCACCTTGCCAATAGGACTGTTCGATGCCAAGTGACCTTCACCCTTACAGCGGAAACAAGTCAATGCCGGACACTCGAAATGGGGGTGTCCAACCTTATCACATCGGAAACAAGAACCAGACCCACACTTACATTCCCCCTTGTGCGGTCTCCCGCACTTCTTGCAATTTCCAACGTCGCATCCCTCTTAACATCCGAAGTCTCAGTCTTTACCCTCTTCTCAGACGAATTAAAATTGCTTCCCCCGGGCCGCTTACCGTACGAATTTGTATTCCACGTCTTCCTAGTCTCGGTCGGCGGTAACTTCTCCCTCTGATCATATAATGTACCTACTAGGGTAACCACCGAGTGAAAAGAGTTCATGTCGGTGGTCACCACACCCCTACGAATATCTACCGGAAGCCCCTTCACGTACTTTTTAATCCTCTCGGGAGTAACCAAATCGGGACATAAACGGGCCATCTGGTTAAACTTTGTCGTATACTCCCGATGCGTCAAACTACCTGCCTCCAAGGTCAAGAATTCCTGTTCCATCTTATCCAATTCATGCGGAGGAAAAAACTGATCAAGAACTAATTTCTTTAACTCATCCCATGTCATCCTCCTAATCAAACGATCACCCATAGCCTGCACCAAGTTATCCCACCAACATAGTGCCTCGGAACGAAACGAGGCAGTAGCATAAGTCACAATGTCATCCCCCTTACACTTACTAACTCTCAGAACGGCCTCCATCTCCCTCACCCACTGATGTGCTGCCAACGCATCTTTAGTACCATCGAAAGAAGGAGGATCACATTTCTTAAAGTCACCGTACGAATAACCCCGGGTAGACACACTAATAGTCCGCACATCGTCTTCATCCCCACTCGGCACATACACCTCTTCCTCCTCCTTGACCTGCGTCTCCTTACCCTTTCTTTCCTTACCCGAACTCTTACCGACCAACGACTCCTCCATGGCCCTAACGGCCTCAGCAACGATCTCGGGAATGGCGCTATGGAGCACCTGGTAAACTTCGTCCGCGATAGCCGCGCGCATAGCAGGATCTAAGGCGGGGTTATCCCCCTCCTCATGAATCGGGTTTTCTTCCTGCTGGGAAGTAGGGATTTCACTCTCGGCTTCGGCACGTGGCTTACGACCATGAACACTAGGACGGCCTCTCTTAGCTGCACGAGTGTTAACCATGACTTATCCCTACAAAGACAGAATTTTAACACGGTCAAGTACAAGTGGCATTTAGAACATGTAAGGTAAGGGTAAACTGCTAATGACGTTGATCAGGTGTAATTAGTTGTTTACTTTACCCGCCCGTCCTAATCACCCCCTGCCCTTAACCACATTAACATTCTATCTAACACTTAAATAATTAATCACATACTGAAACTTTAAAATTCAAAGGAATGACTAAACAATTTAAAGTTACCTCTTGGCATGCAGCTACTTGCGGTAGGCATACTAGTCTCTTCTCTAACAGTTCGAGTCCAAGCATTCGGGGATGCTCGGATCCCTCGAACCATGGCTCTGATACCAACTTGTAAGACCCCGAATCCCTGGAATCCTACAGTTGGTATTCATTCATAACACTTATAAAAATACTTAAACTTGAAAACAGTTCATTCCATTAAAACAACCAATTAGAGTACAATTCAACGAAAAACCATAATTAATAAAATAAGTTCCCAAAACCCGGGAATTATGCCCAAAACCAATTTAAACGTATTTGATAAAACTTTAATAAAAAAAATGTTCAATATTTAAATCTCCCATCCAAGTATGCCCTTCACCGTCCAAGTAGCTTCGTGCACGTCCAAGCGGTAAGGCATCCGCCTCCTAACCTGAAACACACACTAACATAAACACAAAGTCAGCTTGAGCTGAGTGACTTCAAGTTTTAATAAATAACATCAGTAATTAATAATTATAATAGCCATTCCAAAGATTTTAAAAAAATTAAAGGGATACATCAGTTAGGCCATCATCTTCAATAAATAATCATCCTTATATATATATACATATAAATATATATAAACATCTTTATAATCACATCCCTATATACATATATATACATATATATATATATATATATATATATATATATATATATCATCCAAGTAATAACATCAGGGTCGAGCACACGTACAACCCAAACACGTAACATCTCATCCAACGTATGCAAACACAAAGTAGGCATTCGTAACATCCGTAGTCGATAACGACTACTAAACATCGCCAAATATTGGCCACACAATAATACATACATACATATGATAACATCATCTGAAGGCCTACCCTATACAAGTAAGCCCATCCAAAATAATTTAAACAATTCATCAAGCAAAATCGCTTAAGTGTGCATGCTAGCCCAAAAACTTAAAAGAGTGAAAAGGGGGCATCATGAACTCACCTGACACAAGGTACGATTTCACTACAAGCTAGAGGACCCCTAAGTAATCCCAAAACTCAAACACCTGTCGGTTTACATACACACATTACTAACGACATCGAAAGGACTCGATTATCCTACGAGATGTTCTAACATGGTTTGAGTTACCTAAAGCCTCGACCTCATCAAACTCAATCATAACAGTCCCCGGGGCCTTACATTCACCAACACGACCCTTAGATACTCCCGGGAATAAAGAATTCCCAATTTACCCCTAGAAGCACTAGGTGACACTAACACGCGCGTTTAAAAGTCGTTTAGGCCATTAACATCCAACTCAGCCCCGTGTGGACCCAATATGATAAATTCACAGCCAACAAGTCCACACGACGCTACACGAGTCAAATGGGTCGGTAACTCGCAAGTACAACGCACCAACTATTCAATAAATGCAATTGCGCGTTGTACGTTTGAGCAACCGACAACCAATTCAGCCCCATAACTTATAAAAATGATTTTTCAACAGCCCGTACATCAAACCAAGTTCACCCGAGCTGAATTGGTCATTAATCACTTCAACCCTCGTGTTAAACGCAACAATCAACAATTCTAGTCAACCGAACACAACCTTTCAAACTACAACTAGTTGACCAATCTAACGAACACCAATGAACATGATTTTTAAGTATGATATACTAGACATACCTAGGAGGATTTTGGTGCAAAAGCCTCAACCGAAACAGTCCCGAAAAGGTTAGAATTGACAGCCACCCGGTAAGCCTACAACACGCAATTTAACGATCAATACGCGTGATATAACGATCAATTAAGGTGTAAAAGACTTGGGGAATCGTAGAACTAACCTTTATTGATGTTTTATGCTCAAACCTTGGCTGGAAAGAAGAAAATCGCAGGGGGGGCTGCAAGAGTGCCGATCGGACAGCAAGGGAGTTAGGGTTAGGTTTGTGTTATAAAAATAAACGTTACGCTTTAGCCCCTCCAGTTTAAAGGTCATGGCAACTTGAAAGAAAAGCTTAAGTAATTTAACGTACCAGAAGGATAATAAGGTCATCGAGGGACGAAGGATGACTCCCGAGCATTGCACATACTTTACAAGATATAAATCATTAAACCGAAAATTAACGGGCGTTACATAAAGTAAAGTTGATGAATAAAAAATAAAAAAGATAAGTTATTTGTTAGTTTATACTTTATATGTTAGTGTTTGTATTGACTATTTTAATTTGTTTTTTCGATGCTTAGCGATGCTGGCTTTAGAGAGGTGATAGCAGAGGATCGAACCAAACAGGTTCTTTTATAAAACCTCCTTAATTGTTTTATTCAACATATCAAAATGTTATGAAATAATATTAGTAATCTTATTGAACAAGTGTTTGATATAGAAGTCCAAATATGAAAATTTTAACTTTATTTAGCAATTTTTTATAAATTTTGACTTTTTCGGTTTTAATGTTAATTAATCCGTAAATAAACTGTTGAAAATTATATTTATGTTAAACGTTATTATATGTAATTTTGGTAAATGGAATGTCATTCAATTATACCACATAATTAGGAAAGTTCAAATCTTTATTTTAAACGTAAAATCAAAAGAAATTATTAAATAATTTTAATTACATCCAAAAATAAACCTTTTAATATGTATTTAATTTTGGAAAATGGATATTGACAAAACTGAAAATTTGAAATTGTGTATATATTTAACAGAATAATAGCATTAAATTGAATAATTGAAAACATTTCAAAAATTATTTCTTATTTGTAACTTAATTAATAAAAATATTGAACTATTTTAGAGAAGAATATTGTAAGAATGTGTCATTGATCAAGATCTCAAGATCATCTGATTATTAAGGCATTTAATCAATGTTATAATACTGGAACTAAAGGTTATTGATAGTCGGGATTCATTGTGATAATAAAATTAATTAGATCCATACATAATATATATATTTTTTTAAAAAACCTACAACTTCAACTAAGTATTTACTAAAAATATTAATGACCTCAACGTTTGCATGCACATTATAAAGTTTAAATTTCAATGCTTTAAGGTTTTAATTAGTTGTAGCATTTAACAAAGTTCATTTTACAATTTTAATATATTTAAATGTATTACGACGTTTAAGAAATTGAGCACCCATTTCTTATACATAAAAATTTAAATATTCAATTAACACAAGTTAATTACATATTCTTATTTTAAGGAATTCAGGTTTGTAATGTGTAATTATTTCCTAAAGTTATATTAATCCCAATGTATCTTTCGAAACCACTTCCTTAAATATAATACCAATATTTCAGATTTGATTAGTCAAGTTTCAAACATTCCTTATTAAAGATGCTTCGATAAACACGTTATAAAAACTTATATTGTACATCAATACTTTTGCATTCTGAATCTTTCTCTCACTCAGAGCAAGCACTCTTATCATAACAATGTCTCAAAGGTTAGTATTTCTTATTTTATCTTCATGTCAAATACACTTATATGTTGATAGCCGTTTTTATGTTTTCATCTTAATTTGCTAACATTATAATACATTAATCTTTTATTTGTTGCTGATTTCTTTTTATTACAAAAAAACATAAGTTCTAATTTACAGATTTATCTTTTTTTCAAACATATAATTTGAAAAAAAGATTAACACTTGTGATGTTTACTTCCACGATACAAGTACAAATTTCATTTATTTTTAATCGGATGTTGAAATTATTGATATAAGTAATTGTTATATCATAGGTAATTATAAGTAAACGGGTTTAGGCCCACAAACAGATTTGTGGCCAATGTCAATGGAACAAGTGTTTGGAAAAAGAGTATAAAAACTAAATTTTTGTTTGGTTGTTGTGGACTCAGAAAAGTCAAAACTATAAAAGTGTATGTCTATTTTGTAAGTACCTCGACTTGATAGTTTTGACGGTATGAATAGGGATCCAACTTTCACTTAAACTTGGCCAAACCTTAAAAAAGACGACCTTCACTTGAATAAGATCTAATAGAATTTTTAATTATATAAAGTATTATATTAATGATAAAAACTTTATAGTCCTATTGTCTTAGTAACAATAATAATGATATTTATTTGTAATTCTCAGCATGGTTACTTCCTCAAATATCGCCATGTTTAAAGGGTTAGACTTTAATAACTCAAATTTCACACTTCAAGGCCGAGTCATAAGATTATGGATGACGCCTGTAATAAAGCGTCCTACTGATACCCATACTGTTGAAATCATACTTATGGACAAGGAGGCATTATAAACTTTTATTATGTATAATAACATACATTTAATACCTTATTTATATTTGATTTAATTTCTGATATTTTTCAAATTTCACATGGTTTGAAAATCCAAGTTTCTATTGAGAAACAGTATTTGAAATCTGATTTGAAAAAATATCTTCAAAAGGAATTTTCCTTACAAATTTTTGAAGCTTCACTTGCTCGGAATGAAACTTCTGTGAGGTTTTGTGACAATCCCTATAAGGTTATGCGGAATTGGAGCACAAAGGTTAATGCTTGTGCGGATATTGGAGTTCCAAATAATGGCTTGTCATTTGCATCTTTCCAAGATATCAAGTTCTTCAAACTTCCGTTCAATGTTTCGATTGGTTAGTAAAATTGTTATTTACTGTTGTTATTATCTAAACAGTTTTTTTACTTAACATATTAATTATATTTTCTTTAGATATTTGTGGATATCTAACTAATGTCGGTGAAATAACGCATCGTAAAGTCTTTGGCAAAGATGCAAAGGCCATAATAATGACCATAAATGATATCGAGTGACAATTACTTCATACCTCTTATTATCTATAACTCAAATAATGTATTTGTAATAATTTATATTTATTTTTTAATTCAAATGTAACAGGGGAAACTACTTTGAATTTAACCCTGTGGAATGAATATTGCGATCAACTCACTAATTTTAAAAAGGCGAATCAAACTATTCGGTCTGTGGTTGTTATATTGCAGTTCACAAAATACAAGGAATGGGGTGGTATTACTTCCCTTTCCAACATATAATACTAAAATTTATTATTATATGTATAATCTATATCTAGATTATAGATAAGGATTTTTAGAGAGAATTGAATACCTTAGGGCTTAGACTTAACTTATTTAGGTCGCATACCATAATGGTATTTCCCTTACATATATTATTATTATTATTATAATTATTATTAGCTTTTATATAGCTATTAAATTGTGATCTTATTATTAATATTATTATAATTAGTAGTAGTTTGTATATAACTGTTAAACTTTGATTTCCTTTATTTTGCTTCATACACATGTACTTAGAGTCGAGGGTCTCTCTGGAAGCCACCTCTTCATTCCTTTGGATGGAGGTACGGTGTGCCTACATCCCACCCTCCCCATACCCTACTTATAGCTTTGCTGTCGGTGAGATTTTACTGGGCATGATTGATTGATTGATTGATAATCTATATCTATATATACTATTAAAGAAATTCATTTTGGCTCATTCTTATTGGTTGATTTTACTATATTCCAAAAATTATAAGCCCTCATAGAATTTGATACTAATAAAATAATTCAAAATTAAAATCATAATAATCATTTAATGTATATAATAAATACTATTAAATACATTATTTTTGGCTCATTCCTATTGGTTGATTTTACTATATTTCAAAAATAATAAGCCCTCATAAAATTTGTTACTAATAAAATAATTCAAAATTAATATCATAATAATACTTTAATTGAATGCGTTTTCTCCTAGACAACAAATTATGGACCCATAAACGTTTCATAACCCTAATTTTCATTCATTTATCTCCAACTCACTGTTTACGAATCACACCATTTTCAAATTATCTTATTTGAATATGTATCTTTCCCCCAATTTAACATGCTTCGTGTTTACATGCTATTAAGTTCTTGGTGTTCTTGTGGATATACAAAAATCTTCAGCGATAATATTTGGCAACATGACTACAAGTTGGTCATCCTTTGTCGTAGAGGTGACAATTTTGTACATGTTACTACTTATAATGTGTTGATTAATTTTTCCATGTAATATGTAATTTTAAGTAGCATTGTATTATAAAACGTAGTTGTATTAATAATATATAATAATTTTATTGTGTATCATATTTTGTTTACATTTTCTTAATTGGTCAAAATCTAATATGTCTATTTCTTTTAGTAAAAAAGTTTGGGCCACTATAACCATCATCTCTTCCAAATTACACTAACATTAATATTAAATAAATAAAATAGCCACATTTATTTGGCATAATATATTTATAATGGTTTAAACAGAAATTAGTTTAAAAAATATATAATTCCATAAAATGAATTTTTAACACATATTGTTGTAACACACTAAATTAAATAAAATATATAGAATTAGTTTTTACAACAAATTAGTTATTCGAGGTAAAACGATCTATCTTATGAATATTTTTGTATCACGCAAAATTAAATAAATATATAGGATTATTTTTTATAACAAATTAATTATTCAAAAATAAAACGATCTATTTTATAAAAATTTGAAATGTTTAAGTGAATGAAACAAAATAAGGAGCCCTTTTATATAGGCTTTTTTTTGGCAGATGGTGTTATGTTAACTAAAATGAATTATTAATTTTGTGATTATTAAATGCATTTTTATATGCGAGTTAAGGACAAACATAACATTTATTTAAAATTATTTGACACAAACAAAAAATTCACAAATTGTTCAAATATATAAACATATATATGCAATTGACACATTTAGATAAAAAAACCTTCTACTTAAGTTCAAGAGAAGGTAGTTTCTTGTTGTAGTTTGGTTTTGTAATGATTATCAACAAAAGTCTAGGCCAGTCTCTAGCAAGAATTGACACACTCAAAAGACCCATTTTACACATGGTCAACTTTATATAGATTTATCAAGAGTGAAGAGTAGAGACGAACAAAAAATAAATACTTATTTTAGATAAGCAAGAGAAAGTTGCAAACAAAGCAAAAAATATTTTTTATAAGTAAAAATTTGTAGCTTTTGAAGTTTATGTTTTAAAGTTTAAAATTTTGTTTGTAAATATTCTATTATGTAATGCCATTTTTTGTAAGTGCATGTCTTTCAATATTACGTTTTCGTTTGAATATGACTTACAATTATAAATTATATTGCTGTCTCAAAATACGTATTAAAAAAATGTTGTCGTTTGAAATTATATATACGTTAACTTGGATGGTTTTTTATATTTCTGCCCATGTAATATACGGGTCAATTACCTAGTAATAAACAAAAACTAATATGTTTTGACTTATTTTGTAGGTAAAGCATCATTATCCAATATGTTTTATGAAAGCAAGCTTTTGATCAACACTGAGCTAAAAGAAATTCAAAAATTAAAAAAAAGGTTAGGTCGTTTATTGTTATACAATTTACATTACTTTTCATTTATATAATTTTTAGTATATCATAAATGTATTACTTTAGAACCCGTGTATTACAAACCAATTAAAATTGATTCCATTTAATCATCGGTTTAAGATTAGGGTCTCAAACTATTAACTTTACTTTATTGTTATTAAATTATTATTAAACTAAAAGAATGAATATTTAAAAAAAACATAAAAACATACTTAACATAACATTTTAAAATGATTTCAGTGAAACAGTTTCTTTAAAAAATATTTTTGACGAGGGGCTCAATTAATTTAGTAACGTGTGTTGTTTTAATTCACATTTTAAACAAATGTACGAAAAAAATACAAAATAACAAACTAAATTAGAGCCATATATCTTTGAAAGTGTTTTATGATTTTTTTTAGTTGTTATCTTCTGACGTTTTTTTTCTTTTATTTCAAATGCATAATTTACTTTTTTTTTCTTTTATAACAAACATGTTTTTAATAGATCTATGAAAATAAACATTGTTACTTTTTTTATGTTTTCATATAAATAATTTATTCTCTGATTAGTGCACCTTTAAATAATTTTAGAAAATATAATTAAGTATCGAAAATATTATTTAAATATTTTTTTTTGTAATCATTATGAATGATTGCATTTAATGTAAGGTATTATAGAGTAGGGTGTTGTAGGCTATGGTGCATAAAGCAACACCTTTATAGAAATCAATAACTAACAATTAGCAAATATATATATATATATATATATATATATATAAATTGCATTTAATTGATCTTTTAATTGGATGACTCAATTAAAAAATACACATGCTGTCTTCTTTATTATTTCTTTAAGCTAGACACTTAGTAAAGAAATATATATATAAAGTGTATTTAATTGATCTCTTTATTTTGTTTGCTAACAGTTGGTTTGAAATTTGTATTGAATATTAGTTTGTTTTGTGTTAACATACAGTTGGTTTATTTGATCTCTTTGTTTTGTGTTAACAGACATGTGTTAAAATCACATATAATAATGTTGCCCAATTAAATTAAATATTATGATTTAATATTAGATTGACACGTCATTCTCATTATTTTATTTTTTTAGAATTTACAATGTATAATTATATTTTAACATATTGTAGATGTATTGTTTTAATCTTTTCGTAATAAATAATTTGTTACGCAGCCTACTTTCAAGGATAGATTGCGGATGATTGCCAAGCCAACGTCTAAGCTGCGAGACTGTTGTTCACAGCATCAACAACGAATTTTTGGTTATGAATGAATTCAACTGTATCGCTAAAATTAATAAATTGAAGAATGTATTAGTTTACAATTAAAAAGTAATTGATTATTTATGTTCTTTATAAACTATGTACATTGATTAAGGTACTTGGTTACATTTAACTGTAGGTTCAAAACGTGATTATGCTCGGAATCATTAAATCTATTAAAAAAGATTTATGGTATTATCTTGGTTGCTCTTATTGTATATGTAAGGTCGATCAGGTGTGGACCCTCGGTCCAAAATCTGATGGATCATCATAAACTACTTTAGAATCTGAGATAACTTGTGGGCCGGAGAAGTGTAAAACTAGGGACACATCTGTGATTCCGAGGTATATATTTGGTATGGATTTCTTATAATGAACAACTTAAAGTATATTACATTGATAAATTCTTTTTTATTTTTTAGGTTTCGAGTAACAGTAACTTTACAAGACTTTACCGGCGTTTGCTTTTTTCATTGTTTGGCGCAGCAGCAATTAAGCTTTTGAATATTTCTGCAGAAGATCTTATGTCCCTTTATGGCAAAGACATACTAGCGACGAGTTCTAGCCGTCTGAATTGGAAACTTTAGTTGACAGGAAACTCGCCTTTAAGGTGCAGGCCACAAAATACAACCACAATAAGCCATCCAATTACTTAAAGGTACTAATGATGTTGAAGTTATTGAGAAGCTTGATAAAAAGTTAAATGAATTGAAGGTGATGACATAAACTTTAATAATTTTATACACTATATATAATATTTGCTTGCATCATTTTAACTTTTGTCAATTTCAACATTTAGGATGGCGAGTCATTTCTTTTGACATAGATGATCAGCAAACAATAAACTTAAGGTAATTATGCATTTTATATTAAATTATAATGTTGATATGTCTAACCATTATCTAATGCAATTACTTTTCATACCTTTTAGGAGTCAACTCATTTGCAGATCAAAATGAGACTCCCGGTTCTGTTTCATACAACGATAGTGGGAAGGCTATGGGTTTGGTTGGTGGTTTAACAAAAAGGAATCTAAATGAAGTCTATGATGTTAAGGAGTATGAAGCTAATTCATAGCGCGTAATAAATCTAATGGTCTCAATACTACCTCAATTCAAAAACTTTTGATTTCGAAATTGGAGAAAAAATAATTTTTACAGTAGGAAAAGAAATTCAAGGGCAAAAGTGAAATTGCACTAATTTTGACGTTATTTTACTAATCTCGTGAAAATAACGTTAAAAGTGGCGGACGGTTAATCAGGCATCATGTAGTGGCGTTGATAGCTGAAAGATAAGGGTACATGCACCGATCAGCCGGTGTCCCGATGATTGAGTGCTATGTGCCTTATGTCCAAGGCTTGATGCAAAACTACTATCGAGCCGGGGGTCTCACCGGAAGCAGCCTCTCTATCCCTATGGGGTAGAGGTAAGGCTGCCTACATCTTACCCTCCTCAGACCCTACCATAGCTTTGCTATTGGTGGGATATACTGAGTACGATGATGATGATGATGATGATGATGATGATGATGATTTTATTGTTATTTCGGGTCATCATGTTTGTTTTGAACAATTAGTCTTTGCCTTTTTGGATTATGTCTTTGGTTTTGAATAATTATGCTTTCGATTTTGTTTGGTGGTTATTTATTAAAGTATGGTTGGATTTATTTTCTTTTTGTCCTGAATTTACTAACTTTCTTAATAGTGTTTTGGTCAAATTTAAATTTACATATTTATTTTAATGCATCATAATAGTTAAAAGATGCTAGAAATACAAACAAAATGTTTATTTTTTTATGTATAGTACCTATGCATGATTACATGACGCCAATTCCAAATTGCAAACGTCCATACATGAAGTTTTCATTACAAGGTTAAGTCTTATTATCCTTTAAATTTAATTTTTCATATAAATTATTTTCAAAAATCAATATTCTTTTAATAATTTTGGATACTTTTATTTATCCACTACAAATTTACTTAATATCTTTAATACTACAAATGCCAAGGAACAACGCAAAAAGAGGAAAATGAAATTGGATTCTAAAGGTGGAAATCATATTCAACTAATTTAAACAATGGTTTGTCAACAAATTTCAAAGGTGCGTTGTAGAATAGAAATTTTCATCATATTATCCTTTTGAACTAATTTTGGATTTTCATCATAATGGTTCATCTTATTGTATTTTTAACTAATTTATATTAGGTAAGGACAACATTCAATTTGGCTTAATATCAACACTAGAAAATAGATGTCTGTCTTTGCAAAAAGAAAACATACTTGACATATCAAATGAGGTGATCACACAAAGGACGCTACCTAATAATTCATTTAAAGATGCTAGAAGTCCTTTTTTCAGACATTACAAACGGTATTTCTTTATTTTAGTATATCAAAACTTATACTAATTTGGCCCGTGAAAGTATTTATTAGTTTTTATTTTGTAGCTATATCAAATTTCAATAGGAGATCGATTACGGCCACAAGTATGAAAGCCCGGTAGCTGTTGTCAAAACTTTTATAACTTCCACCACAAATCTTTATACACGAAACTCTCCCAACATACTTGAACGTGGTAAGTCTTAATTTTATGAATTAACATATATTTAAGTTAATTTCTATAACAAAAGAATGCCTTAATTTTATAGAATGCTATATCTAACCATTACATATGTTTTTATAAAAGAATTATGTCTTTATATATCTTTTGTAATTTATGCAGGTTCAGGTATTGTCATGAATAATACGAATTACAAAGAGAAACGCAAAGGCAGGAGAATCATTTTGGATTCTAAAAGAAAGAATTATGTTTCGAATCAATCAAGTCACCAACTAAGTAGTCGTTCTCTGATTTTAAATAATGCTCAAGTTTCCAAGGGTACGTTAGATCTACTTGTGTTAATATTTTATTGTTAAATAATAAGTCATCAATTTAATTTATGTTAATATTCTATTATGTAATATTTTATTTTTAATTAATAAATTGTCAATTTAATTTTACAGGTAGATCAAATTACATTAATGTTTCATCGGCTGCTATTTCGATAGGTATACTGTAAGCAAATTATATATCCTATTATTTGTCTATATATATTTTTTTCATTTTAAATATTTTTGGTTACAGATTACTTGGATCATGGTGATCAGAGTATTGAATGTGAAGTATGCCATGCGAAACTTTGGCCAAGTGAAGAAAAATACTCTAAAAAAATGAGCGGTATAACATGTTACTTCTTGTGTTGCCATTATGGGAAAGTTGAGCTTCAAGATAATAAAGAAGCGCCTCAGTGTTCTCAAGATCTTTTTACTGGTGTTGATCAGAAGAGCAAGTTATTCATGAAGAACATACGACGTTACTACTCTATGTTTTCTTTTACTTCTATGGGTGGCAAAATTCACAAATCTATTATAGAGGTAACGCTCCTCCAATATTTAGGTTGAGTGGACAAAATTATTATTTTATGGGAAGTCTTCTTCCAGTAAGAGGTTCAAAACCAAAAGTTTTCTCAACTGCATATATATGATACCGAAAATGAAGTTTCTAACAGAAGAGGTGTTGTCGGGTATGATTTACTCTTACTTTGGGCTAAACAATATTCTCTAATTCTGTTAATATTTATACTTAATATCTTTTTTCATTGATTCAACTACTGCGTCCACATCCTCTGATGATAATGAGGATATTGAAATTATTAACTATTTGAAGAACATGTTAGATTCGAACAACGTGTTGGTTCAAACTTATTGTATGGTTAGAGACTGTTTTAAAGATAATCCTCAGGCGGAGGTAAGGTTATGCCTTATTGGAGGTAGACAACAGGATGGTAGGACATATAACTTCCCTACATCTTCTGAAGTGGCTGCTTTGATTGTTGGAGACACTGATGACTGTCTTGAAACGAGAGATATTGTTGTTAATACTCAAGAAGGATCATTATAAACGGAGTGGGCCATTTTGGTGCTTAGTTTTACATGCCCGAATTACGATAAACAACAATATTTCAAGAAAAAAATAAGTCGGCAAGAAAGGACATCGAAAGGGATTTAGGGTATTAAAGAAACGCTAAAGTACATTAAACAGTCGGCTCGTATTCACCAAAAGGATATATTAAGAAAGATAATGTATGATTGCGTTATCTTACATAATATGATACTGGAGGACTCAGACCAAGCTATTTGTCAGGACAAGAAGAATGGTGGCGAACTTGCTATTTTATTAAAAACAAGAAAAGGGGATACAAATCATGTCTTCGGTCGGATTTGGTAAACATGTTTGAAGGAACAAGCAAAATAATGACGACGACAAAAAAATTTGTAACGTTTTGATTTACTTTGTTTTTAATTTATGTATTATTAGTATATTATTTAATTTTTATTTCATTGTTTTCTTTAAAAAAAAAAAAGAAAAATGTTTAAAGCTTTTCGAGAGACAAAACACAATAGGCAATACAAGGCTTGGGGCCTTAAAGCCACCAATACGAAGGGACTTAAAGCCTCCTTGATAGTGAAGGGACTTAAAGCCTCCTTGATAGTGAATGTCTTACAAACTTGAAGTTAGCATTGTTCACTCGCTTTACATAGATTTTTATGAATCTCTTATATTTTGTCCAATTTTCATGCTACTTATAAACAGAAACACACGTCCAGGCCGACGCAACACGTGAGTAAAAAACATTTTTTTAATTATAAAATTATTAAAGCTGAATCGTGAAAATTACATTAGTACTTTCAAATTTTATATTTAAAGTTAAAAATCTCACTTATTTAATAATGAAATTTAAAAACTCGTTTTTAAGGTCACCTATTTTTTTTATTATGATTAGAAAAAAATGGTTATGCACCTTTTATGATAATTTTAAAAAATACGAGGCAATGGTAAAGCCGTGTTCTTTAAATTTTGCCACCAAAGTTTCATAACTTTCCATGTTAGTCTCTTAAACTTTGGTTTTCTCTAAACTTTTTTTGATGAATTACACATTTACATATTGATTCCTCAACATGGATAACATAAACTTTTTTCATAAAACTTTTACCTACTATGGTCACCAACATGTTACACTATTAAGATATATAAAAACTATTAAACTTTCAACTTTTGCCAAAATTTTGAAAACTATTTGATTTTCAACTTTGGTCACAAAACTTTTGTTGTAATGAACCAAATCAATACCAACCAAGTTGTTACCTCGTCTTTTTGCAACATGTGATGGCCTTCAAACATGTAGTGCATATAATGTGCCCCACCGCAAAGCATGGATTGAAATTCTTGTGAAATAGAAAATAAAACATTTCACTAAAATGATGTAATTTTTATAGTATAAATAACAAAAGAAGACTTACCAACTTTGTTGCATGTTTGCTCAAGAAATTTTAAAAGAAACAAATAATGAAGATAAAACAGAGTTCTCTCATCACAAATGGAGACATGTAACGGTGAGAAGTTCGTATATGATATAAGGGAACATTGATACGTTGCTTCTATATTTACACAACTTTCCAAAAATTTTTTGTTTGCCATCATCAATAGTTCAAATATTATAATTGGTTGTCAACTTGGAAAATCTCAATTATTAAATATTAACAGATAGCTTTTAGCCGTCCGCATTAATTTCTTTTATATATAAATATATATACATATTAGCTTTTGAACCTGTGTAATACACGGGAATTTTCAAATGATAAAACTTAATAAAGTTCGTTATTTGAAATAAATATACAAAATTAAAGGGAAAAACAAATTAAATACATATTTCAAACAATAACCAGTTTAGAGTCTTAAATTTACAAATTTAATAAAATCTCTTTATATACAACATTCGTAGTTTTATCACATGTATTCCCTTCATAATCAAATATCAAAAATTTAAGACCACGTCTGCTGGTTACCCTGGATAATGCAACATATAATTGTCCATGGGAAAAAGCAGGACATCGGAGGAACAAACCAACCCTGGAAAGAGATTGCCCTTGGCTCTTGTTAATCGTCATAGCAAAGCATACAGAAAGCGAAAACTATCTCTAGTTGAATTTGAATGGAAACTTTTTATCAGTCGGATTCAAAGTAACTCTGTGTATAGCATGATGTTTGCTAATCTCACTGCCTGATACAACCTCTACCTTTATAACCCGATTACCAAGAGATGTTACTATTAACCTTGTTCCGTTACACAAACCATTCTTCTGATCAATATTTCTTAGCAACATAACTGGGACATCAACTTTTGTATCAACTGGTGGTTAGGACAACCAGGAAACTTTAAACCATTGAGAACATCGGGTGAGTATAAGTGTCACACCCCGTTAAGCGAATTGCGGATGCGTAAAACGGAAATGCAACAGATACAACTGGTATCAAATACATTGTTCATAAAGAAACATTACTAACTAATTTACAATATATTAC